>NC_071501.1:56934211-57237241 GCF_028408465.1 Anastrepha ludens
AAGTGGCTCATCCTGTTGGAGTCTCAACATTATTATATTGAAAAATTCGTTTCCCATGTCCAACTTCTCCACCGAGGAAAGCGTAAGTACTCTTAAAAATAGCCATGATCAGTCAAAAATGGAGTTAGGTAGAAACTGAGGCTAATCGATGGCCTATTAACCCAGGCGTGTAGTTCAGGGATCAGATGTATTGTCCATCTACTTTATGCCCTGTGTTCCACCGTGGTTGCCACTCTTGCTTGTAATCCTCAGTAATTTCGCTGCGTTACAACCTGCGTGCTCTCATGGGCGTACTGTTGCCCCACTCTCTACTTCGTTTGTAACTCGTCGTGGACGCTTTGGCTTCAAGATCTATAGGGAGCTTCCCACCAAAACCCCGGCTGCTTCGTCAGAGATTGTGCGAAATACTCTACATACCCTGAGGTTAGTTAAACGATCTGCTCTTTTCAATTCTTTGAAGTATGTTCTGTACCGCGCTGCAACTACACATATCGGAGCTGCGTAATGTTATCGACTTACAAACTATCTTCAACTCACTGAAAAAAGAACAAAAAATCTCGTAAGTGAAAGCATTACATGCAAGTTTATGCTAAAAAATGCCAAATTTTTAGATACAAATATCAAATTACAGTTTATCTCACGCAGTGATGCAGAGGTTCAAAATATAAACGTCAACACTCGTAAATATTTATGCAATTTATTTTAAATGAAGGATACTGGGATCGCAAGACCATTATTACTACTTTACTAACCAAAAAGCTGTGGCTTTATCAAAGCTTTATCGGGCAATCACGGACAATCATCAATCTCCTCTCTGGTGGCGGTCGCATCACTTAAAATTACAAAATCTTAGAATATGCTTTGCTTACAAAACATATTTTTCCCCTGCATAAAACTAAAAACATTATTTTAAAACATTGTTTTTGTGTTAAATCCTGCTTTCAATTTGTCGATAACTCTGGATCATTGTCAAGGAGTGTTTCTAAATGTTACTCATTTCCAATTTCAATACTGGAGAGTTAGAGTTAATTTTATAATAAAAGGAAGAGTGTTAAATTAATAGGTTTATTATAAATACGAAAATATCAAATATTAAATTGTTCTTTTAATATCATACGTAAGTATTCATTGCGAAATTACCTCATTGACGAGAAAAAATGTTGGTAAGCAAAAACGAATCATAGTGATTTTATTCATATCCTCAATGAGTGGCTGTTCTATCGAAGAACAATCGTTCAAAAGCAGAATAAATATAGTATCACATATGTAAAAGTATAATCAAAATCGTTAAGAGCTAATTAGAGTATGAGTGAATCTGTGCGTTCCCTGCGATTTAATTGCCAATTTGCGTATGTCTGCACTTTCACAATAAACTTGATGACAGTGTAATTGATGCGCTGAAACTATTAAAAAGTAATATTTTCCTTACACATACATATCTACATTTTTCTTCTCTGACTTCTTTGTTTATATACTCCTGCATATAAATACATACATACATATGCATTAATGAGACGCTGTCACTTGTTCACTTGCACTACACTGGTGGATAAGTTGACAATTCAGTTATAATAGTTTCCAAAGTAGACAAAAGACAAAATTAAAAAAAATTTTTGGAGAAGAATTGCAAGAAAACTTTAAATTTTGGGCAATAAATATTTATGATGTTAGCTTTTTCTTTTCAGTAAAAAAACCTAATATGAGTATCAGGAAAGCATCTACAATTTGCAAACAATCCGCAGAGTCAGCAAGTAAAATTACTGATACGAAGACTAACCCGAAGACTTTCTGGCATTACTTTAAGCCCAAAGAGTCCTGCTCTACTATTTCCTCCGAAGTATATTACAATGGAACTTTGCTTCCTAAGCTCGCGGGAGGGGGTTGATCTAACGTTTTTCGATCTAATTTTGACCTATCGTAGAGCCTCTTAATGGTAATTATTGGAAAGTTAATACCACTATTAATTTTGGCTCTCTTATTCTTAATATAGGCTTTTTCTATACTAAAGGCTTTTTTATCTTTTTTACCGTTATGAAAGAAATTTCTGTTCTAGATATGATTTTGATTCCTATTTCAAAGTGGTTTAAGTTATTTTAATTTAAATTTACTCAACGCTTTGGTTCAGATTTTACTGATCCATACGCGCTAAAGTTACTGTTTGCCTCTTGTACGATCTAAGTTGGAATATGCTGTCTTTATATGGAGGCCACTTCATATTAATAGACTTGAAGGAATTCAAAACCTTTTTTTCGCTTCGCTCTCAGATCGCTTATTATTGTTCCGATTCCTTGGTATGTTGCAAGATGTGCCTTAATAAATAAATAAAAAATAAAAAATCGCTACAAAATAAAATATCAGGTCAGTCCATAAGTTCGTGCGTTTTTTAAAGGTGGTTTTAAAATTAATAAAAAAGATTTTTTAAAGTATTTATTAATCAATAATATATTTTCCTTCATTATTTACAATGTCTTCCCAACGTTAAGGCAAATTTTTAATTCCCTGCTCAAAAAATTGTTTATCCTTGGAGCCAAAATACGTATTTAGCTTTTGACTTTTATCTTCTAAAAAACTAGCAAATTGCCATTGAATGAATTACATTGATAAGAATATGCTAAAAGGTATTTCAAAATACACACCTAAATGTTGTTTCAAAATAAAAAATTAGATTCTTTCTGATTTTGCTATTTTTATTCAGGTCTACAGGTTCAAGGACTCGCCTACATATTATCGCATAGAGTTCATTGCGTAATCTCGATCCGAATGTTGTGTTTCAACTCTGGAATCGTTGCTGATTTATTCACATTGACTTTACTTCATTGTGTCTGCCCTTCCTTTTGTTATCCTGGACAGAACCAATTTCCTGAATTTTTTTCACCAAACCACGAATTTTGTGATATGTTGTCTTTAAAGATCGATTATTTTCATAATAAGTTCCAATAGTTTTATCCATAATCAAAATTGTACATCTGTCTACATGACAAATGTCAAATATGTCTTAGAAAAGGGTATCGCTTATGAATTATTCACTACTGATAACTAAATGTCACGTTTGAAAGACCCTTTGTTATCGTTACGTTTTTTGTTTTAGTATGTAAGAAATCGTGTATTTTTCGATTTCTAATAATAAATACAAAAAAAATACCTGGCCCATCAAAATCTGGATTTCACAAAACTCTTTCTAGGAAAAAAATTGGAAAAAGGGAATTTGAAGTAATAGATTTTAAAAAATGAAAAGGGAAGTAATGTTGACTGTCCTGGTAATCGAAAATGGGAAAGCATAAGATAAATACAAATAGTGAGTCACCAGTCTAACGAATACATGCAACGTCGACTTCGAAACCATTCAGTCTTAATATTATAGAAAAATTTAAAAATTAATCACTGACGCATCAAATTGAAGGAAATATTTTAAACTTTACATTTGTAAACAAAAAGAGACAGTAAATCAATTCACAGATCAAAAATATAAAAAAAGTCAAAACAAAAAAAATTCGTTCCGCATATGTAACTAACCGCGAAGTCACAAAACATACGATTTCGCAAGTAACGGGGCTTTGGATGGTTGTTAAATTTCGTTTGACTACTCTGTTTGAATGGCGGCCGCCGCAACCGAATGCTTTGGTGCGTGACTACCATTCGGAAGACGTAGGTTCGAAACTCCGTGAAACAGAAAAATTAAGAAAAAGTTTTTTCTAATAGCGGTCGCTCCTTGACAGGCAATGGCAAACCTCCGAGTGTATTTCGGCCATGAAAAAGCTCCTCATAAAAACAAAATTTTCGTTCGGAGTCGGCTCAAAACCGATTGACCCTCATTTGTGAAACAACATCAATACGCATGCCACAAATAGGAGGAGGAGCTTGGCCTAACACCCAAAAAGGGTGTAAGCGTGAATTATTTAGACATATATATTCTGTTTTGAACATGAGTTATTGACCAGTCTCTGAGCAGCAGCCCATTAATAATGGAGCCCTATTGAAAGTCGAAAGCTAAGAAACAAACCAATAAAGGAAATTTCAAATGTCGATAAAAAGAGGACTTCAACGGTCCACAGTATAATCAAAAATTTTCAGAAGGAGAATATAGTGCATAATATTAGTAGGCATGGTGAAAGAAAGGAACTTACAAAAGTCAATGAGAAGTTTACGATGATTTACATGGTAGCCATACTTGTCCGAGCCATTTAAATAAGCCTAATGAGTTTTAGGAAAGAGTGAATGCCAAAATGTTTATCTGGTAGTAATTCTAATGCATATTTTGTTCACGTTCCAGGATCTTTTGTTTGACGAACGCAAATTAAACTTGCAGGGATCTGGTGAGAGGCGTTTTCTATTGAAGCTTAGTTTTCAAAACCTAATAGAGCAATACTTAAAAATTGCGGTGAATCGGTGATGGTTTGGGATCATGCAATCTTCATTTTTTGCAAGATATTAGGGAGGGTTTCCAATATGTTGACATATTAAAGTCAAATGTAAAGCAGTCATGTACTGTATGTATTTTTTGCTCTGTTAATTGATTTATTGTTAATTTTCTATTTAGAAAAATAAAGGACTAACTATTTCATTTAATTTGATACGTCAGTGTATTAATTTTTAAATTATTCTATTAAGATTTAATGGTTTCAAAATCGACGTTGCATATATTAGGCCAACTTATGGCCTTCAGCGATGAGGCCCATTTTTGGCTTAATAGCTACGTCAATAAGCAAAATTGCCGTATTTGGACCAAAGAGCAGCCCAAAGCCATTCATGAATAGCCATTACATCCATTGAAAACAAACTTTTAGTGCGCACGATGGGCTAAAGGAAACATCAGCCCATATTTCTTTAAAGACGAAACTGGCGAACGCTATCACGCCAACGATTTTAGATACCGGAAATGAAAGCCCGTGATCTCCACAACATGGATGGTTCCAACAAGGCGGCGCTACTTGCCATACAGCTCGAGAAAGAATAGGTTTACTGCGTCATCGCTTCGGTGAGCAATTTATCTCTCGTCTCGGACCACATTGGCCTCCAAGATCGTGTGATATCACAAAGTAAGCCTTTTATTTGTGGGTATATGAAAAGTTGTCTGTTTTATTGTTAAACTAACTTCGATTGGAGCATTGGAAGCCAAAATTAGTAAAGTTATTCGCAATTATTATTGCGGCCGCCGCAGTCGAATGGGTTGGTGCGTGACTACCATTCGGAATTCACAGAGGAAACGTAGGTTCGAATCTTGGTGAAACACCAAATTAAGAAATAGCGGTCGCCCCTCGTCAGGCAATGGCACACCTCCGAGTGTATTTCTGCCATGAAAAAGCTCCTCATAAAAAAATATCTGCCGTTCGCAGTCGGCTTGAAACTGTAGGTCCCTCCATTTGTGGAACGACATCAAGACGCACACCACAAATAGGAGGAGGAGCTCGGCCAAACACCCGAAAAGGGGGTACGCGCCAATTATATATATATATATATTCACAAGTTACCGACCGAAGTCCTCCATTCAAAATTGGTGCTTACGGATGACCGAAAGGGATTGTCTTTAAAAAATAAATGCCATGAATGGTTCTACACAAAAACAACAAAGATTGCTCAGTCAATTTGAATTTTCGTTCTTTTATTTCAATTTCAAATCCAATACTTCTAAATTAATCACCCCTTATTTGTTTGAACTGTGAAAAGCCTTCAGACATAACGAGCAATACAATGCGCTTCCTTATATATAAATACATTTCATGTATACTTTTGCTCTTTTATACGGGAACGATTCTTCTCATTTCAGCTTTTATTCTTCTGCCTAAGTTTAAAGCTTAAGTGCTTCCAGTCTGATAACTCAAATGCGGGACATGGTACGATGTTTGGTTCTCTGACCACAGCTTTCATGAAAACGATTTTGCAACCTTGGAAATATCTGTGCTTGCGTTTAAAAACCTGAACAACCCTTTGTCAAAACATTGGAGGAATTCGTTATTGTTAACCACCAACTCAGTAATATTCTTAAAAACGAATGCGCAGAACGAGCTATTCAGGCGGTTGGAGACATATCTTATTCATGCAAAAGGTCGCCAACTTTGAATTTAAAGTTTATTTTCCTTAATTTATAATGCATTTTGTAAAACATTATGCATCACTTATGTGTTTCTAAGTTAATTAAGTTCTTGAACAAAATTTTAAATAGAATGTAAGGCGAAACTCGTAGTGAAATATACTGGGTGTGCTTTAGCTGCATGAGAACTATCGATATCAATAACTATGACTAAATTTGACAGCTGAGAATGGTAAATTGTGTTGAAATTTTTGTTCAGCAAGGTTTGGCAAGTCATCATGAATCTTTTGACGCAAGAACAACGCTTCCAAATTGTGGAAATTTACTTAAAAAATAAATCTGCCCGCAAAGTTCGGCCCTTATTTCTTTTGAAATGAAGAAAAATATTCAAATTATGATATATTAAAAATGGATTAAATCGGTCAATAACCTCACCCTCTCCCATACAACGGTAATTTTCAAGAAATCGCGATATAAATACTGCCGAAAATATTCATATTTGACACAGATGATTAACTATAGAAAAAAATATTTTCCGTAATCGTGTTATCAGCCAAGACGACGATACCAATTTGCCACCTCAGAACAGCGCTTTGACGCCATTCGACTTTTTTATGGGGATATTCAGGCCTTTAAGGTGAAGATAGAGTCAAAATCCATGTCCAAGTTTTTGGAAAACTGAGTTAACAGCCGAGGCAGTCACATGAATGAAATGCCCTGTAATGGGGATGCTTACTCTCTCGATTACACCAATAATATAGGGGAAAAAGTTTATTTTTAATAATTTTTATAAATTGTTAAAAATAAACTAGTATATGGCTTTATATTGTAGGAGACGCGAGCGGACAAGTGGACCTGGTCACAGTGGCATTGCAGGAAATTGCGAAGCCGACGAGCTGGCCAGACAAGGGACCTGTGACGTAATGTGCCCGCGAAAGGAGAGGATCGGGATCCCCTTGACAACCTGCGCTCTACTTCTGGAAGGATGGGCTCTGCACCAACTCAGCGAGCGCTGGGTAAGTACACGAACGTGTAGGGTCACGAAGTCCTTCTGGCCACGTTTGGATAGGAGGCGTTCGAGGGATATCCTGGGGATGACAAAATGTCATCTCTCAAATTTCGTGGGCATCCTCACGGGGCACTGTCCGCGAGGTATACATGCCATGACACTCGGAATAAATTCGAGTCCTTTTTGCGTCAGCTGTATGGAGGATGAGGTGGAATCATCTCAGCACCTTCTTCTTAGCTGCCCAGCTTTCGCGGGACTAAGACTCAAGCATCTTGGTTCTCACTTCTTTTCTGCGCCTGCTGTTATAGCAGGTGTTGATAACAAAAATCTGATGAACTTCATCAGCAGCATAAAGAGGTTAACACAACCGCAGACTAGTCACCGTTCGTAGTCCACAAACACTCATCATCCCCCATCGTTTCCCTTTCTCCCCTTTTTTCCTTCACCCTCTTGCAATGGTATCACAAAGGATGAACCAAACTTTTTTCGTCCAAGTGGGCCCTACTTTCTGTGCAACTATTACTACCCTAACCCTTACCCTAGCGGACAAGTGTACAACAAAGATTAAATTCAGTATTATACAATGGACGCATATCGGAAAGACCTTAACTCTTCACATTCTGACTTTGGGCAATTTTGAAAATTGAAAAACAATTGAAAAAATGTTAAAAAATTATAAGTTTGTTGTACGTATTATTAGATATTTTAGTTTCTCATTTGATTAAACACGAATCTATACTTTTAGCATAGTACTAAGTTCGCGATATGGCTTGTAAAAGAAATTGAATTGCCGTAAAATACAAGTATGCGTGAAGCATGAAATATTCAGTTCATGCCGTGAAAACACCGCGCAACAGCCAGCAACATTTTTTTACACCTTTTTAAAATGCAAATGTCATTTAAAATTGAGCTAAAACTGACAAATTGAGCGTTTGCGAATGAAGTGCCTGAGTTCGAGTACTCCGAAAATTTGGCATTTTTTAGCAAAACATCTTCGCATAGAGCGAAAGTAAAATTTTTTACATTTTTTTGTGTGTCCATTTATTTGTTTAAAAATTCTTTCCTTACCAAAATTTGCCATTCTCTTCTGGGGCGATGATCATAAATTTGACGTCCCTTCTCATTTGACAATCAATGTGGCTAGCAACATTTCCCGGCAACCCAAATTCGTTATGTTGCAAGCGAAATTTCACGGCTGTGAAGTTAGTACTAACCTTGGAGTCCTAAGGAAATGTGAGGGCATTGGGGGCAAGCACATGGACCAAATTGTACGAGCCCACACTCGTTTTTTTTAGTATTCTTCCACCTTATATAGATTTCGAAAAAATAATTTAATAACTTTTACAGCGAGTTCAAGTAGTATTTATAATAATTACTCTCCTTTTTCTGGGAAAACATGTTTATTAGGCTTTCTTGCAACACCCGTAGTGTACTTAAATGTAATTGCCAGTTTCGTTAATTGCAAAACTACAAAAATATATTTCTTTGATTGCTAGCATTTCGAGTAGAATTCTCATTGAAATGTATGCTCTCCAAATGATGCGAAGAATTTTCGTAATGAAATTCTTGAGTGCTGTCATTGCTGCACACCGAATAATGATAATGGAAAAATTGTTAGCATAATTCGAGGCATCTTAAAGTATATACATATGCACGTAGGTAGGTATTACAACAATTTTGACGTAGATTACACAGCCAACTGAAAATGTAATCCTCTAGTAATTTTCGTAGTCGTAATTAGTGAGCAGCGAAATGGAAAATTAATAGCGACGACGTGAATCAAATTCGCAAAAAGGAGCTTTCAAATGGAATAGAAATAAGGCTTTGCACTCGAAAATCTATACCTATTTACACAAATGCACATTTGCAAGCGTACTTAGAGAAATATATATGTATATACATATATATTTAATATTTGCATAGCCTAATGCAAATTAACATGTTCCATCTAAGCGTAATGGTGCTCTTACGGACGTAATCATAGAATTAAGGCCCTGAACTCCACTGTACAGTATTATGAACTCAACTGACAGCACAGAAAATGTTGCTTCTCTTGCTTTGGATAATTTAAAGAGTTAAAAACTGAGGCTTCTAGGTGATTTCTAGGTGAGGCGAGGGAACGATGAGCTGTATGAGCTTTACGATGACATAGACATAGCGTAGCGAATAAAGATCCACCGGCTACGTTGGCTGGGTCATGTAGTCCGAATGGATACAAATGCCCCGGCTCTGAAAGTATTTGATGCCGTACCAGCTGGTGGTAGCAGTGGAAGAGAAAGGCCTCGTTTGCATTGGAAAGATCAGGTGGAGAAGGACTTGGTTTCACCTGGTGTGTGCAACTGGCGTCGGTTAGCACGAGAAAGGAACGACTGGCGCGCTTTATTAAGCTCGGCCAAAATCGCGTAAGCGGTTATCGCGCCCATTGCGAAGAAGAAGAACCTAACTTACACTATTGAAGATATGATAAGTATCAATAGATCTTGACGATTACTATTTTACGTCATTTTCTTGCAACAACAGAATATTATTTAATTACGCATTGTGTGATTTTTTAAGCTCTAATAATTTATTCTTCTGGCATTTCTCCTATTTATATGTATTATCGCAAAACGCGCCGTAACTGATTCTATATTACTAAGCATATTTAGCTATAGTAGTAGTAGTAGTATTATTTATTGCAGATAACAGTAAAATATACAATACAAAATTTGATAACTACTTATTCTAGTATTAAGAATATTGGCTATATAATATCGAGGTCCTACTCCGTGCTAGATTTTGTAAGGCGTAATGCCTCTGATCCGTTTACTTATAAGCTTCGTTTTATACCATTAATTAGGCCACATCTTGAATACTCTGTTTTTATGATTGAATGTGTTCAAAAAACTGCTCCTTAATTCACTATTCACTCTTTAAACTTTGCTGAACCTGTTCGGAAGCAGCCAGGTGAGTGATAATAAAATGTTAATTTTCTAATTCAGTGAATAAAATATGAGAAAGTGAATTTAGAGCTGTTTTCTCACTGACTGACATATGTGGAGTTCATTCATTGAAATATTTTATATTAATTTGTGTTTGAGTAACCGTGTGCACGGCCGGACGTACGAACGAACTGACTCCATCATTCTGAGCATTTTGGTACAAAATTATGTATTTGCGCGGGTATAAAAAAACCTAAACTTTTAAAACAATATGTTTGTATAAAAAAGTCTTTAGTTTATTTAATAGGTAAATAAACACAAAAATTGTATTTAAACATTAATTTAATTTTTTGTAGAAATTTATTCTTTCAAGCCAATTTAACCAATTTTATTTTCAGCAAAGCTACCAAACGATATTGCTTTACAGGTATAATTGGAATTTTTCAGCACTAGAAAGTTATCTAAAGGCTAAACTAGCACGTATGTATAATTTTATCACCAATGAGTTTCATAGGATGAGAGGCAACTTCGAATGGTTTCCTCACAATCCCAAACACATTTTCAACTATTCCCCTTGCTCTCGATCTTATACTCGTATATTTCAAAATGTGTTGACCTGCTGATAAACTACTACTTCGGGGATCTGATTTTAGGAAATTATTTGCATTCTAAATACTAAAAAAAATTTTACATAAAAACGAAATGGCAAAAGCCGAGGTGTTGGGAAAATTTACAATAGTTCACTCGTATCCGAAGTTACTACTGTGGGCAAAAAGTAAGGTGAATTTATTTGGCAAACTTCGCGGGATTAAAATTTCGCTCTAGTTATTTTTTCATGAGTTGGCAGCACTGTTAATAACATCTGGGCCAACTTTCATGTGAATGTCATTATCAGTAATATATTTACGCTTGTGTTTACCAATGTTACAATTTTACAATGTCTGATTTGATTGAGCAGAGAAGTGCCATCAAATTTTGTTTGCGGAATGAAATTTCGGCTGCGGAAACGTTTAGCATGTTGCAGAAGGCATTTGGTGATTCGACCATGTCGCAGAAAAATGTTTATAAGTGGTACAAAGACTTCAAAGAGGGTCGAGAAAGTGTTGATGACTTGGAGCGCTCTGGACGACCATCGACGACCACCTACGAAAAGTCAAATCTCGTTTGGTACCGAAAACTCTCCATTTCTTGGGAAAAAGTCATCGCGTTGATGTGTGAAACAATGCTTTCAGACTATCAAAACAAGCTCAAATGCATCATTATGGGAGATGAGACTTGGATTTATACTGACGACCCTGAAACAACCGACCAATCAAGCGAATATCGTGCTAAAGGCGAGGCCAGACCGAAAAGAGCACGACAAAGTCGTTCAAAAATAAAGGTCATGATGACAGTTTTTTCGATTTTCGTGGTGTGGTGCACTATGAATTCCTTCCACCTGGCCAAACTGTTAATAAGGAATATTATTTGAGCGTTATGCGTCGTTTACGTGAAGCAATTCGTCTAAAAAGACCAGAATTATGGGCCAACAACTCTTGGTTTTTGCATCACGATAATGCACCGTCTCACACTGCACTCGTTCTGCGTGACCATTTCGCTAAAAATTCCACGCATATCGTTCCGCAACCACCGTATTCGCCTGATTTGGCTCCGTGTGAATTCTGGCTATTCCCAAAACTCAAGAGACCACTCCGGGGAACGCGTTTCGAGTCGATTGAGGAGATAAAAGCTAAATCGAAGAAGGTGCAGATGGCTATCTCGGAAATGAACTATTTGGCATGCTTCGGGGATTGGAAAAATCGTTGGCATAAGTGTATTTCATCGAGAGGGGATTATTTTGAAGGGAATGAAATTGATTTACAAGAATAAATAAAGACTTTTCATTTTACAACCAAATTCACCTTCAACCTTACTTTTTGCCCACAGAGTTATTACAACCAACATCAATATATTTTAATGTTTGTGTTCAGCATCAATAACAGCAACAAGTACTATGCTGTGAAAACCTTTACAATTGTAGTTTTGCCTGATTTTGGTGGTGC
This sequence comes from Anastrepha ludens, assembly GCF_028408465.1. Taxonomy (NCBI): domain Eukaryota; kingdom Metazoa; phylum Arthropoda; class Insecta; order Diptera; family Tephritidae; genus Anastrepha; species Anastrepha ludens. The sequence goes on from NC_071501.1 coordinate 56,946,212, forward strand.
AATCCTATTCACTTGCTTCCCGTCACTACTCCTATGCAACTGGAAAGATTCCATACTATGTTTTTTTTATGTATGGGCGGTTAGATCCATTGATTCAGTGAAATCGTGTTAGTTCGTGCGAACATAATTTTTAGAAAGAAAACGTTGATTTACTATTTAATTACTTTTTATTTCCGCTTATTTTTTCTTTAAATCAATGGTAATAAACTTTACTGACTAGATTCAAAATCAAGATCAAGGCAAGAGAAGAACTTCAATATAAAATTGATTATCAGAGCGAAGTACTCTATCAGGAGCAGTGAAACTTAATTGGAACAGTTAACGGTCCCGGAAATTATATCGTATATATATGAACATTAAGCTGTGATAGGACAGTTATAATCATGCACCTAGCACTTTTTGGGTGGCTGGTGGTGATGGAACTGTCAAAATGAAGTGATTGAAGAGCAAAACGTAGAAACTTGCAATAAACTCTTTCAATTCTCAGATAATGTGAGTAATAGATCAGAAATCCGAAATCCACTCAAAACGGTATCATACGCACCACCGGTTTTCCAACCAACTCCTCACCCAAAATGCTTCGTTTTTTGCTTTTATTTTATTTTTTGTCTCTGTTTTTGTTTAGTTAACGAGGCAACGATGTAAACCACCTCAGTTTGTGTAAATTCTTTTTTTGTTTTTTTTTTTTGAATAAAAACACTGAAAGTAATTTGCAAATCAACGAAACCATACAATTTAATTCATGCAATCAAGCCCGACAGTGTGACGTGCTGCTATATTTTGGCCGATATGTATAGAAAAAAATGTTGCAATATTCGATGATACAGGACGCTTAAAAAATTGCTCTTTGAAAGTTATCAATTGTGTTCCGATTTAGCACGATAAAAATCGGTGAAGGTTGTTCTTTTTGCGCCGATAGTGGGTCCATCGCTTTATGCTTTTGCACTTTGCGTTTTTCTTATCGCTAAGGAGTTCAGAGGATTCCAAAAAGCAAATTCAATAGCTGTCAAATATTTGGTAAGCTCAGAGTCATCGTTGAGGAAGGTTGTTGATTTCTGGCACCACAAAGGTTCCCCCGAAAGGTTTGAGGAAAATTATCTTTAAATATGTAAATGCCCTTCACAATTAATTGGACAAGTTGTACAAAAGCCAAGATACCTTCCTTTTTGTTAAATTTTTTAAAGAAAAATTGACCGTTAACCTATATCCATTTATAGTATTCCTAACCGTTTGGAATTAAAAAAAAGGGTACCATTACGTGCGTTTTTTCAGTAAGCCACACAGCGGATTTATCTGAACAAAAAAAGATAAAAGGATTCCTACATATTCAGGCGAGGTTTCTAAACCGTAAAATCAGCTGCAATTCGCCTTTCGAATTTAATGGTAATTCGAAAGTTTGAGGTATTTTTTTCAAGTCTGATAAAAAGAAATTCCCCGTGTATGTAAGCTCACGACTAATTGTAAAATTTGCACTGAAGAACTTCCTCAATGGCGAAAAATGTTTCACTTAATGATGTAATTAAACACGTAAACGCACATTTCGCAAAACTTACTTGTGGCGCGATGTGCAAGTGTTGAAGTGATATTCGCGTGCCGTAATTAAGCAAAAGTGTGTTGGCAAGATGCAACTTGAGCGTACATTCTTCCCTTCTAAGTGTTCTTTGCCTTGTTTCCGCACTTTGTTGTGTTTTATGCATCGGTTTTAATGCAAGCTGCAGAAAAAATAAAAGTTCTAAATTACACAACGCAGGACAAGGCGCATGAAACCGTGCTGCAGAATATTTACAAAGTTTTCGCGCTCCATATTCGGTTGCATTTCCAGTAGTCTACCTTCAAAGCATTTTTGCGCATAGGCGCAGTTCAACGGGTAGATAAAAAAATGGCAAATCCATAAGTACATACCTACTCGTACAGTCTGCCTAATAGAAGTGTGACCGCCAAAACTTAGAGACTATTTCACCAATTCGATTCTAACAAAGTATAATATTTATTACACGTATTGTATTCAATAAAATCTTCGAGTTATTATTTGTGTTAATTTCTGCACAAGTTGTTGAGGTAATGCGTTTTCACTTAACTTTTTCCCAAACATTTTCAATAGGGCTTTGGAGGTCAATCCACCTTATGCTTCGTTTCATGGGATCGTTGTCTTCTTGTAAAATCCAAGGTTGGCTAGTTCGCTAGTAATACTTCCTGGCAAAGTTTATTCATCAAAACTGCATTAAAATTGGAGTTAAACACAAATAAACGACCACATCGGTTTCCGGAGAAGCAGCACCAGACATGAAATGCTTATCAGTTCGTTAAAGCTACCGATTATTAGCAGTATACCAGGACCGACGTAAGAAACTATTCGCCCATTTCATATTTCGTGTTGGTAGTGAGAGCAACGATTTTTTCTTTATACTCTGCAATTTGAGGCCTTCTGCACTTAATTGTGCCTTTGGATACATTAACACAGCTTTTGCTCAAAACTGCTTCAGCTTCACGCAACAATAAGTTCGGCTTTGTCACAAACAAATTAATGATGTACTGATCTTGGCTTTGGAGAGGTTTTTTTTGTCGCCTCGTTCGGGGCTGTCGTCAATGTTTTTAACTTCGGTATACCGTTGCGCTCATTTATTTGTGAACGTCTTCGACGTGTTCAAATACTTTGGTGCGGATGCACGTGACATTTTTGGACCTTTAGGGAGTGTACATAGGAACACTGCTTCAAATCGTTTTCCATACGTGGAGTTCATTTCACAATTGCGGAAAGAATACACTTGTTTAGCAGTATATACATTTTTTTTATAACGGAACTCGAAGTTCGGTCCGATCATGCCTCAATTAGACAGGCTGCATATAATAACTTCCGGTATAACGAAATCTTAAATGTGTGTTTGTATAAGACAAATCGACAGTAGTTCTAGGATTTAATTTTCAGTGTGGAAGTATAAAATGAAGTAAATCTTTAGATTCAATTTTTTGACGGGAAGATTTTCATCGGACAAAATACACAAGCCTAAGTCTAACCAGTACTGAAATACAATAACGGTATTCACAATCTAATTCATGAACACAAGCGAGCATAAATATCAAACTTATATATATATGTGTATATGTAATTGGCGCGTACACCCTTTTTTGGGTGCTTGGCCGAGGTCCACCTTCTATTTGCGGTGTGCGTCTTGATGTTGTTCCCCGAATGGAGGGACCAACAGTTTTAAGCCGATTCCGAACGGCAGATATTTGTTATGAGGATCTTTTTCATGGAAGAAATACATCGGAGGTTTGCCATTGCCTGCTGAGGGGCGACCGCAATTAGAAACAGCTTTTTCTTAATTTGGTGTTTCACTATGATTGGAACCTACGTTCTCTCTCTGAATTCCGAATGGTACTCAAGCACAAACCCATTCGGCTACGGCGGCCGCCGTGCAAGCCCAAAATGCGCACCTAATCCAGGGGTATACATACTCTTGAGTATACTGCAAAAGTTTACATTATATAAGTTTCCGCTAATATATAAAAAAATTAAATAATATTAGATAAAAAAACAGGCTTCATAAAAGTGAAAATAAATAATTTTTGTATCTTTTATTGAAAAGTGGTAATCAGTCGGGGTAAGATCCGGAGAATACGGCGGATGCTGAAGGACCTTCCATTCGAGCTCTTGTAGTGCGGCTTTGACGACTTGTGAAACATGGGACCGGGCGTTGTTGTGTAGTGTATGGTTTGACTATGCCGATCTAGTCTTTTCAGTCGAATAGCCTCATTCATGTGGTGTAGCTGGGCAATGTAGGTCTCCTTGTTGACCGGGGCATTCTTTTCGATCATTTCGCAGTGCACCATGCCCTCCAGTCCTACCAAACACATATCAAGACTTCTTAGGATGAAGAATTTGAATTCAGAAGGCCTTTCGCTGCCATTTTTGAACTTTTGAAACCATATTCGTGCTGCAAACTAAGAAAAAATTAAATAACTAAAAATTGCAATTAAAATAGTTTTGTAGAGCAGAAAGAGTTCTATCGAATGAACACTTACCCTTTGCCAAACAGCAAACAAATCGTTTTGATTTTTAAGAAAATATAAAAACGGTACGATCTTATTCCCCAAACTATATCGCTGACTGATGTTCAGATCTTCACCTCCGATTTGTGGTGTGGATGGAGGGCTTTATAATTTTATAGCGTATAAAGGTAAAGAGTTGTTAATAGAAGCTTTCGGATGGATGATATTGCTTGCTGACAAACCAAGGCATTTAGAAAAAGAATTTGATAGCCCAGTCATATCGCATGGCATGTCATATGTCTTCTAACGTTTAGTATCCCGGTTGAAAAAAATTGTATTGCTTTACAATTAACTGTACGGTAATTTTTGTATGTGCAGTGCACTCGCGATAATTCGAACGTTCGGAAACTTGAAATTTTTTCTTCTCCATTGACTGCTTTAAAACTCGTCCAAAATATGATGGTTTTAAAACTCGAACAAAAGTGTTGTTTTATTTTCTATGAGAAACTTATTCGAAACGATTTGTGTCATGTTAACAATCTTTTCATCTATATTTGACGCTCACTCCAGATGGCAGCTTTTTGACTGCCGATGCTTACGCTGTTGCTGTTAGATGCGTATTTTTTTATTTTAAAGCGCCTTACTGGGTACACTTTTTACTTGTTAAGGTACTTTTTTTGAATGCGCCATACTAGGGTCTGTTTTCTTACGTTTGCATCGCTTTCAATTGATATTCTTCATTAACAGACGAGATATTGGGCGATTGATATCGAATGCATTTTTATTTTATAGTGGGAAGAAAATTAAAGTAACTCAACTATATGCATGAAAAATGTATATTGCAAGAAAAATGAAGTAATTCAAGTATAAAATCTGATAAAATTAGTACATAAATTTATAATACACAGCATTCGAACACTCAAATATTTCGTTAATTGAACAAGTTTTATTTTCATTAGTTCGAGTTTTCACGAGTGCACTATATCAAGTAATGCAAACTACTTTTGATCGATACTATTTACTAATATAACAGAAAAGTAGACCGTTTTTATAGAAAACATATGTATTCTCATGCCCTAGCCAAGGAGGGATGACTGCTCTTGCGAAGTATTTTTTCTGTCATTTTAATATTTAATATTCGCTTGTATGTTAATCATTTGACCTGTTAATCAGAAAAGAATATACATACTTTGCAAAAAACCTTTTCTATGTGAAAAACCTCTTTCAATTTTTGTATAAGTAATCTTAATTTTCATCTGGATCTTAGACAGATATAAATTCCCTAAGCTAAATATTTGTCGAAAAGTTTGTTAGGAAAAAAAAAAAAAATAAAACCTATTTAAAAAGCTCTAAACCAAGTGTAAGGTAAGCAGCCCACTAGTATGTATATGCAATAAAATCTTTAATTTTGCAGAACGACTAAGAAAAGTTGCTCATTAAAAGTTTTCAGTCAGAGTAGCAAAAACAATTCGTTTGTTTTATTTAACTTCTTGGCCGCATCATTTAAAAATGTTACTTAAATGTTGGCGGTGTTGTTGAACGTTTCCGAAACAAAGATGCAATAATTAGCATTTTTTATTCCTCACTATTCTTTGTCTGCAACTACAATACAATGCTAACGTGCACAGTTTTAATTTGCAACACTCATCATCAAAAGGCGGTGAGAGAAGCTTAGAATTCTGTTAGACACAAAATATAACGAAAAAGTTTGTAGTAAAAGTCATATCTATTAAAAGAAAAGAAGACGATGTAGTCAAGGTGGATACTTTTAAGCAGAATACCTGTTCTTTCCGCTGAGTACAGGAATTTTTTACACTGAGCGGGAAATATCACGGAACTTACAGATTTTTTATTTCAGAAATTCCTTATCAAATCCTGCCAAATGCTTTTTATAGGCATTGGCTCTTTCCGGGCGCTCGGTTGGGGAACTGATTAACACATTTAGTTCAGCTTCCAAAAGCACCTGGAAAATTTCTCCACTGCAATCACAGACGTGCAAAATATTTAAAATGACAAAAGAACCACGTATGGGGTTTGGTTCTTCCCTTATCGGGCGCCTCCCCAAGTGGGGGATAGGAGAAAGCCCCTATGAAAGGAATATGACAGGTACCGGGGAAATGAAATACCCGGGGCGGACCAAAAACAACTGACACCAACTGTTTCCAACAATTGGCCGCTGCCGACAGCGTCAACGTCCTATGTTAAGGACGGCTGAATTTTACCATGGAAAACTGTAAACCCTTCAGAAGGCAACGGGAAACAACTAAATCATTATTTCACAAGAGTCGTACTAAATAATTATGGGAATGCAACAACAGAAATGGCACTCAGTCTCCGGCAAATCGAGGGTGTTACGAATCGCCGGAGGTAAAACAAAAAATAAATTAAATATTAGGGCATGGAAATTTAGCAGTTTATATACAGCTCGTAAGTTAAAACCATCATAATAGAGATGGATAGACTGAGAATAGATGTTCTTGGAGTATGTGAAGCTTGGTGGCCAGACAGCGATACATTTTGCTCCGAAAATATGGAATATAATATAGTTTTCAGGTAATCAACATTCTAACCATAGAAATGGCGTACCCATCATAGTAAATAAAAGAATTGTGTACAGTTTCGTTGCTTTCATACCCAAATCCAACAGAACAAAGTTACTAATGAATGCACAACCACTAAACCTTCACATCCTGCAAATTACTGCGTCAACGATTGACAAAAGTGAAGATGAAATCGAAAGTTTTTACACAGATTATTAATATCTAAGGAGATTTCAATGCCAAAGTTGGCGTGCTATACAGGGTCCGATAATCGAAGTGTAACCAATACAAAAGGCCATAAATTTAGGTTGGAAAATTACTTTTATTCAATTCAAAGTAAAAAATGTGTGAAAATAATACAAAATTAGGAATCAATTTACTTTTGCTCGATATGACCACCTTTTGCCTTTACTATGGCCTTGAGACGCAAGCTGCTCGAATGTGACTTTCAGGTATTTCGACCCACTTCCGGACAATGGCTTTGTTCAGCGCATCGAGACTAGTTAATCTTTTAGTTCGGACCTTGCCTTCCACAATGGCTCACAGATAATAATCCATCGGATTCGGTTTTGGTATTGTACATTAGGTACCTATGATCTTAGAAGGAGTCGCCTTTAGACACTCTTCTGTCTTGTAAAATTTGCGCCCCTTGTTCATTGATCCAAGTGATGTCTAGAACTTCCCTTCTCGTAGTAGTTACAAAAGTAGGGGTATTACCTATATTACTAAAATAAAGATAATGAATTCAAAAATGTACTCACCACGTGCGTTTGTGTCTGAACTGCCCCAGACATGATGATGTGCATTAGCATTTGCTCCCAGTATGAATGGGGTACCACATCTTGATGCTTGCCCAATTGCACCTCTTATGAGTGGTGATGGGGGTGATTGCTCCGCGTCGTGTGCCATATATGAGGAGGCAAGCCATATCGTCCTTCCGCAGGACTCCTCCGATATGATGACATTATCCGCATCGCTAAATTGTATTAGTAAATATACATTAATACATTTCGTTGCTAGTATACACGACCTGGGTTTATCTTTGTCAGTGGCATAGACCAATTTGCATTATTTATTGTCCAAACCGCAAACCTGATTTGTACAACCCTCACCATCGCTTGTATTCGTTATTGGTGGGTACTACCCGGGGCAATAATAGTGTCAGAAGGGTAGGTATTAGGAACCATTGGCTGAACCATGTGGATCCAAGATCCGCGTGTCTTTTGACAGGGCAGATCGTGCTTCCCAAGAGTTGTGTTGCGAGGGGAGGTCTACTACTGGCACCAGACGTGGATGGAGTGTTGTCTCCAACTTGTCTTATGACAGGTTTGGGATTGTTACTATGATGGCCAGCAAGAGGCCTTGCTGCCGTAGAGGCAGTCCCTGAAGGGAGAGAGCGGGAATTAAGTCCTGGCTTAGCCCCAGGCTTCAGGCTGGTCTTTTTGGTGGAAAGACCTGACCTTCCCGAGGGATTGGGTCTTGGTTTTGTTGTGCCTTGGTTTTCCGAGGCTAGGTTTTTTTTGTACATTTCGTACGTAATCGTCCGCGTGCTCGACGTGGCTCCCATAGGGAGCTTCCCTCTTAGTTCGTGGTGGGTTAACCTCCATGATATGGGGGTTAAACCAACACTTAAGCCTCGTCCACGCGGCAAGGAGACCAACTTGATGAGGTATAGCCACGTAAGAAACAACTGCTTTCGTGTTCGAGTTGCGAAATGCGTACAAACGAATGATATGACTCTGACACGAAACGAACGTTCGCTTCGCAATAGAGAAAGAATCTTAAAAAGGAACTAAAATTTGCGATATTCTTAATTAAATAAACCAAAGCCTCCTTTATCTGTTGCAAACAAATTTTATGTCGCCAGGAGAAATTGAAGCTCCTATTTATTTACAAATATATTTGTGTGCATTATTGGCTAAGCTAGGAAATATTTATTTATTTTGTTCGGAGTGCTGAACAGCGCTAAGAATTATTGCTCCTACTACGGCGAAAGTGGTGCGGATTGCTTTTCAATCATCTGTGGAAATAAGTTAGCAGCCAGATTATTTCAAAAGAGTAGCTACTTCCAAGAACCGCGCTTTATGTACAGTGCTAAGGTGCTAAGCTAAGTAAGGAGCTAAGGTAAGGAGCTAAGGTAAATACAAGTTCATTGTTATTCTGCAGATATAAAAGGGGTTTATTCAATTTCATTTTAACACTAAACCTACCGATATTTTATGTATTCCTATTCCTACCAAAGTGGGTCAAATGACCCGTCTTAAAAATATTATATAATATATATTATTAAGATCACATATACAGGGTGGCTGATGAAAGCCGCTACCAAAAAAAAATTGAATAACTTTTTTTCTTTTTAAGTTATCTGTTCCATTTTTGTTTTAATTTGCAGATTGATCTTTAAAATTTATTAAAATGGATAACTGGGACACGCAAACAAGAATTTGGATAGTCCGCCGCTATCACGCACTGGAGTCCGTAGTTTTGGTACAGAGAGAGTACAGGCGGATGTTTGGCGGCGATCCCCCGAGCAGATGGACCATAATGAGACTGGTGAATAATTTTGCTGAGCAAGGAACAGTCGCAAGAAGGCCTTATCATCGAAACCCACCAGTTCGGACGGAGGAAACGATCGCTGCTGTAGCTGCAGCTATACAAAGCAATCCAAGGGTTTCAACAAGAAGCTTATCTGCTCAACTTGGTGTCAGCCGACAGTCTTTGCAAACAATAGTGCACAAAGATTTAGACTTATTTCCCTACAAAATTCAAATGGTTAACAAACTGAATGCAGCAGACTTGCCGATTCGCTTGGAATTTTGCCAGAAGATCCTGCAAATGGTGGAAGAAGACCAAAACATGTTAAACTGCCTTTTCATGTCTGATGAGGCCCATTTCGATTTAAACGGCAATGTGAACAAACAAAATTGTCGAATATGGAGTACTTCTAACCCACAGATACTCCACGAGATGGAATTGCATCCTCTTCGCGTGACAGTGTGGTGTGCGGTTTCTTCACGCTGTATTGTCGGGCCTTATTTTTTTGAAGAAAATGGTCACACCGTTACGGTTACTGGAGACCGTTATTTGAAAATGCTGAAAGAATTTTTCTATCCAGAACTACGCCGAAAGAGAATTCCTTTCAACTCTGTGTGTCTGTGTGGTTTCAGCAAGATGGGGCAACGTCTCACATAGCCCAGACTGTTATGACAGAGTTGCGACGAAAATTTCCCAATAAACTGATTTCAAGAAACTCCGAATTTCGTTGGCTCCCAGGTCGCCTGACCTTACTGCACCTGACTTTTTCTTGTGGGGTTTATGTAAACAAGAAGTTTATAAAACAAAGCCAACAAATTTGGATGAACTAAAACAATCCATTCGGGCAACAATTGCGGCTATTCCTGTCGCAACTCTCAAAGCAGCAATGAACAACTTTTTACTAAGATGCCGCACTTGTGTCAACGAGCATGGGGGGCATTTAAATTCAATTATTTTTAAAACTAGTTAAGCTACATTTAATAAAATTTAATGACCTTCAACTTGAAAAAAAAAAAAATGAATTCCATACGCTAAAAAAAAAGTTATTTGAGTTTCTTAATGTAGCAAAATTCATCAGCCACCCTGTATTTCTCGGTAAAACAATTAGCAAGGGAAGAATAAATCTTGAAAAATACATTCGATATATTTTTTAATAAAAGTCGTGAAGGCAGACGACGATTTAATAATGTTATTTCTAAGAACTTCTGACAAAAAGTTTAAAATGGGTCATTTGACCCGTCCATGGTAGCTTTAGTGTTAAAGACGCGTGAGTTGTGCACATGCACCACTGAATGCCCTGCTGGGGAGTAAGTTTTCGAATCGTTCTACAATACATATGTTAAAACTGATAATATAACGAGTTTACGTAAACGTCCATTATAAATACAGATTTGGTGAGGATTAACTATCATTTGATTTACATAATTTATGTATAATAAATAGTTATGCCGCTGTAGAAATACTTAAAATGTAAAGCCACCTGCAACATGTTGTCCATGCTACAATGGAAATTCAAAAAAGCATAGGCTTCAACATAACAACGCTATTTTCCAACCTTCATCAACCGCACTTGTCAACAGTATGCCTTTGGGGATAGAGTTTCGCACACACTGTTGCGTGGTTTATATAATTTTATATTTTTACGAGCATTTTTCCCAGGCCGTTTGCACCTACGATATAAAGCCATATTGTTGAAGGGTTAATTGACAATTCAAGGCCTCAGAAGCCTTTGTGCAAATACATTCATCCTTCCATGTCGTGTTATTATAATTATTATAAAGTTTGAACAGGCACTTTTGCATTACGGGCACACGTTAATGTTTCGTATCGAATGTACACCTTTGCTTCAAATATGTGAAATGCACATACATGTACAGCTATGCAGGCAGATTAAGGCATACTCTTACATTCAACGCCTCCGTGCGGGGAGCATAACATCACATAGCTATTTGTATACGAGCATATGTACATATATGTAAGTATACACATACTCGCACTTGCTATGAGCTCTTGACTTTCATTGCCAACCCCAGTGAGCAATTTTAATAATTTCGTTTTGTTAAAATTGCTTTCATGTTAAATGATTCACAAAGAATGTACAAGTCTCGTAAGCGTAGTCATCTTCAACATTGTCGGCACAGTTATTTCGTACGAAGTCGTAACATTTAATGTGACGCGCCTGGTGTATCCTTTCGAAACCCTTTTATGCCCGCCTCCATAAACCTCAGCTATATTAAAGCTCATGCAAATGTGAGTAGATGGATCCAGCCAGCTCAACATAAGCATCGTCTACCAGGTTTTGTGGTTACAAGGAGCAAGGATAAAGTGTGCTGTGTTGACTGTTGCGTTTCGCCTCATAATGCTTATTGCAGGTATCAGTGTTCCAGTAAATGAAATGAGCGGCTCAAAAGACATTCGGAGGCATGCCGAAAGGCAGATGGCAGATTTTTAAATTAGTCAAAGAAATTGCTTATGTGCGCCTCTATAGCCTTGCATCTACACAGGGTGTGTCGAAATGCACATAGCGTTCGTACATATATTCCAAAAATTAGATAAATTAATAAGTAGGTACATATATTTTCCAGCTAAAAACTTAGTATTACGACCTTTAATGTTCTGATTTTGAGGACTCGACGTTTACCCGGGTTTGTTTCCTTAAAAGGAAGGTGCTTTAAAGGTATTCATGTATGCACAAGAAGTTGAGGTCAGCTACGCAAGCTTCGGTCTAACTTTACTCACAATCATATTCGGAAGCAACACAAAATTGAAAACAATTTTTGAGGTTTTATATTGTATTATTTTTAGAAATACAATACACTTTTGAATTTTATATTTTCCTTGTGACAAACCCTTATAGGTAAAGTACATACATACGATATGTTACGATATCTAACATAGAGCGGATGGCAACCAACAAACAGCAGGTGTCACATATGACACTCCTGTCAGTAGGAGCTGATGTGGAGAAAAGGCTATTTGCGGAGGTAGTTAGCAGTAATATCTGTTTTACGGTTACATTTACACGCGTGGTTTCAGCGGCAACGTGTGCATAAGTGACCTAATAGGAACTTTGAATGATATGTACTTGGCAACATCACAGCTTACGTTCAGTTAATTAAAATCTATTATAAGTTACAAGTACTAATACCTGTGTACAAGGTGTTATAATTTTGTGTAAATCACAGTTGTGTGTAACAGCACTAAAGGCATATATCAATAAACTCAGAAATATAACAGCAGTAATATCAAAATCCCTCTCCTGTTAATATAATGTTGATATAAAGAATTTTATGGATTGAATTAATGAAAAAACCATTCACTTTAACAAAAATACCTGGTAAAAGATTTATTAATTCAACAGACATGTTCTGTTCATGTTTATGCCTCTTCTATTTGGCACTTCGCTGCTCGGCTCGAAAGCAACAATAATTGTGAAGTCCCTAACTTTGAAACCAGCATTAACTTCATTTCACATCGGAGAATCTCTCTCTTCACTGACACTTAGAATTATATATAAATAAATTAAAAATACAGCCATTTTTCGAGAAAAAATATAATTTTAAACCAAAAGCTTGGACAACATCCAATGAAGCGCAGTGACGTGAGATGTTTAGGCCTTGGCGATGGCAAATATCGCAGACGATGGACCAGAGAACTGGAGCAACTTTGCAGCGTTGGCATATAATATGGTGAATAAAGAGCCAGCGCTTTGCTCGCTAGATCTTATCGTACAAATACCGTTTCTGCCGGTGACGCAAGCAAAGGAAAAGGTCATCACCATGTTGGGCAGAACAAGTGGAGAGGGCCGTGTCTTCATTTGGTGCTTCAAATTATATTTCCTAATTAAAATTATAACCGGAGATTGTGAGCTTGAGAAAAAATAAATTATTAGCACGCATTTTTGAGCTTAGCCAAAGTGGCTTAGGTTGTTACTGCGCCGGCATGGGGAAAACAGCTTTTTAAAAATATTTTTATAATTCATGAGATTATTTTTTAAGGGATAAAAGTAATTATCAAAATTGCTTTCCACGGACAAATCCATTCGGCTATGTCGACTAGCAACTAATTTAATATTTAGTATACGTTTTTTAAACACTTTTTTGGTGCCGATATACATTGAGTCTAACTTAATAAGCAATTAAAGATTTAAGTGCATAGCCATTGCTCTGAGCTACAGTCCACTTTAGTTAAGGGGTTATATACAGTTAGAATTTTCACAAAATTTATTTTTTTTTTATATATTTTTTTTTGCTAATGTACATATCGCACCCTAAATACAAAAGGGGCACAACTCAAAATTTTCCACACTCGAGCTTGACTTGTTTACAGTAGTACAGAAAACAAACTATGTGACATATTACGCTGAAATTTGCCATGTAAGCTTATAACAGTCCTACCAAAAAACAAAAAATTTATTTTTGCCATATGTCATCCGTGGACCGTTTTATTGATAACGTCTCGTTCATATTTGAGCAGAAGTACATTTTGAGTTGTGACCCTTTTGTATTTAGGGTGCGATATATTTAAGATTGCACACAGGAATACACATTACTCGAAAATAGCTAAACCGATCAGTTTAAAATTTTAACACGAGCTTCTTAAATATATTTTTTAGTAATTAATCGAAGATTTTTTCTCACCTTTGTCAAAAAAATGTATTTTGCTTATTCCTTCTATTAATTACTAGATTTAAGATCACTTTAACAAAATCTGTTTGGTTTTTTAATTTCAGAGGATCCTGTTCAGAGATATACTATTGTATATCCACCGTAAAACGTATTTTTTGGGAGGAGCTCCCGGAGATCAGCGGTAGCTTCTTTCCACATAAATATTTTTACTAATACTAGGCCTTAAAATACTGGTGAAAGATAACAAAATATGAGTACAAATTTGTAGATCAATATATTTAAAAGTTTTCTAAAAAAAATTCTGGAAAATCCCCTTCTTTTTGGTCTTCTAACTGTATATAGCCCCTTAAGGTAAGACTGAAAAGATAAAGCCGAATTTAGTGCTTTGCCTCACCAAAAGCCTATTTTGCGCGAACTTTTATTACCAAAAAAATATATTGTATTTTAGTGAATACTGTCAAACACGCATTTTGACGTTTACTGAGCTCGTTGCCTACTTCAAATTATTTATTTGTTTCGGTTAGTGGCTAGCAAATTAGCTGAATTTGCTGAAAGTAGAGCAGCTAAGAGCACAAATTGAGAATGAGTTGCGAATGCAAAAGCCTGCTGAAAAGTAATAGCGGAAGTTGCATGCCTTGAAGGTGAAACTTCTTTTGTTGCAAATTCAAAAAGTATCATTCAAATTAATTAAGTGGAAAGTGACATAGCTGCGTAGATATGTATGCGCAATGAATATTCACTCCATTTGTAATCAAAATCATAACTAAATACTCTGGACACACACTAAAATTGAAATTTCATTCATTAGCAGCTTTAGTGACCGCTCTCCGTCACTCTAACTTTAGTGCTGGCGCTAAGCGAAAAAGTCGACTATGACTAAGATAAAGAAAAGTCCAGTTTTAAAGTATCTAACTTATTTAGAGCCGTTCGAGAAAGAATTCGCAGAAATCCCCTTAGAAAGCAGAAAATCATATCCAGGGAAATGAATGTATCACCAGATCCCAATTCAAGACTAATTAGAGACGATCTCCACATGAAAGCCTTCCGTGGCTCAACTGGTCATCTTTTGATAACGCGCTTGAAAAAAAAAATACAATCAACAGCTGCAAGCAACTTCTTTTTACAGATGAGAAAATGTTCACTGTTGAAGAAGTTTTTTAAAAGCAAAACGACAAAATCGATGCTAAAACTTCTAAAAACGCAAAAAATATTGTTTCAAGTGTTCAGCGTTGTTTGGTGGAGTGTGTCTTGTAAAGGCGTTGCATCTCTTCATTTCTGCGAAAAGGGCGCTAAAACCGGGGCAAAAGTGTACCAGGAAGATATCTTAGAAGGAGAGAGAGTTGGATCTTCCAACAAGATTCCGCCCCAGCCCATAAGGCAAAAAACCCCCAGCAGTGGATAAAGCATGTTATTCCTGGGTTCATAGCCGCAGAGATTGGCCGTCTGGAAGTCTAGATCAGAATCCATTTGGCTACAGTTTGTGGTCAGAATTGGAGAACATGACCTGTCGAGGACCTCACAGAAGTTTGGAGAGTCTCAAACAATCTTTGGTTTGCCAGCGACGTCAATATCCATGGAAACCGAGCGTGCTGCAATAGCTGAATGGACTAATCGTGTGAAGGCTTGTGTAAAAGCCATTTTTTTAATATTCTCATAATTGAATAAAACTAACTTTATTAAGAAAGGTATGTACAGGGTGGCTGATGAATTTTGCTACATTAAGAAACTCAAATAACTTTTTTTTTAGTGTATGGAATTCATTTATTTTTTTTTTCAAGTTGAAGGTCATTAAATTTTATTAAATGTAGCTTAACTAGTTTTAAAAATAATTGAATTTAAATGCCCCCCATGCTCGTTGACACAAGTGCGGCATCTTAGTAAAAAGTTGTTCATTGCTGCTTTGAGAGTTGCGACAGGAATAGCCGCAATTGTAGGGTAGGTAGGGTAGGTATGGTGGTTGTCGCAAGACACACTTAGACCTTCGGCAGGTCCATTGTGATACCACTTACTCTACGTGTTCCTTTTCAAACCATCCGGTTGCTTTAATAAACGAGCAGAGCTTCGTTAGTTTTAGATGGGCTATATCCGCTACATCGGTTAGAAATGCTGTATCGAGGGTGCGCAGCCTTCTCATAGCTAGGCTTTCACACTCACATAAAAGGTGTCTGACTGTTTCCTCTTCTTCTGTATTAAGACAGCTTCTACAGAAATCGAAGTAAGGGAGTCCTAACCTTCTAGCATGGCTGCCTATTAAGCAATGACCAGTTAAAACACCTATCATTTTTCTTATAGATTCTCTGTTGAATCGTAGCAAGATCTTCGATCGACCGCTGTTCCAGTTCGGCCATGTCTGTCTGCTTAGTTCGCATGTTGTGAGGTTTTGCCAGATTGTATTTACCTTTTTGATGGTTTCCCTGTCTATAAGTAATTTACAAGTGGCTATGGGCATGGGTATCAGCGCCTTATCCGGTTCGAGACCAAGCGTTGTACCGGTTCTTGCAAGTTCATCCGCCTTACAATTTCCTGCAATGTTTCTGTGGCCTGGTACCCAGATAAGGTGCACCTTGTAGCACTTAGATACGTCATGTAGTAGTTTAGAACATTCTAGAACTGTTTTTGACGATTGTGTTTTTGATTCCAGCGCTTTTATTGCTGCTTGACTGTCCGAGTAAATGAAGACTTCATTTGCGGATAATACTCTCGTTTTTATCTCTTTAAGTCCCTCTTTTATGGCAGTGACTTCCGCCTGAAATACACTGCAATGATCAGGCAAGCGAAATGATTGGCATACTCCGAGTTTGTCGGAGTAGACCCCTCCGCCTACTTGGTTGTCTAGTTTTGAACCATCTGTGTAGATGTTTAAGTCATTTATCTTGACAATGAGCCCGTTATCCCATTCCTCTTTGGAAGGAAATACTGTGACAAAGGATTTATCGAAATTGATGTCCTTGGTCCTACAGAAATCCGTTGTGCTGGGAATGCAGGGGAATTGTTCTAAAATTGAGAAGTGCCCTCTTTGGTACATTCTGAGTAGGCCGATTTCTCTTAGTCTGAGAGTTGCTTTGGCAGCTGTTTGCTTACCGTACTGCTCTATTGGTAAAATGTTAAGAATAATATTTAGTGCATCTGTGGGTGTGGTTCTGAGGGCCCCGCAGATGCAAAGACTGGCCATTCTTTGTACGTGTGCCATTGTACGTGCCGTGTTCTTTTGACGTACAATTTATCTAAAGCTGGCCACCATACTAATATGCCGTATGTTAGGATTGGTCTGACAATTGCCGTGTAAAGCCAGTATACGATAGATGGGGAGAGACCCCAGCTTAGTCCTATTAGCTGTTTACAAGAGTATAGTGCTATTGTCGCCCTTTTTACTCTATCTTCGACATTTGCCTTCCATGTTAGCTTTCGGTCTAGTATTAGACCTAGGTAGCGGGCCTCATCACTAAATGACAGTGTCGTTCCACCTAGAGTCGGAGGAGTTATATTTGGAATTTTGTGTTTCCTGGTAAATAGGATGAGTTTAGTTTTATTGGGGTTGACGCTTAGCCCATTTGCTTTTGACCAGTTTTCAACCATGTTTAGTAAATCCTGCATGACTTCTATGAGTGTATTGGGGAATTTCCCCCTTACTACCAATGTAACATCGTCCGCATAGGCTACAACGTGTTGTCCTCTCTCCTCTAGGCTCTTTAGCAATGAGTTTAGTGCCAGCACCCATAGGAGAGGGGACAGCACACCGCCTTGAGGTGTTCCTCTGCTAACTTTTTTCTTGATCTCTGAGTCCCCTAGGGTTGCGATCACCAATCTGCTCAAGAGCATGTTTTTGATGAACTCAACCAGAGCGCCAGATATCCCGAAGTCCGTCAGTGCCTTTATTATGGTATCCGGTAGGATGTTGTTGAATGCGCCCTCGATATCTAGGAAGGCTACCAGTGTGAATTCTTTATTATACATTGACTTCTCGATTTCTGTAACAAGTGAGTTAAGTGCTGTTTCGGTTGATTTCCCTTTACAGTACGCATGTTGTGAGATGCTGAGCTTATAAGGGCTGATGTTAGCCCTAATATGCTCTTCTAAAATTCTTTCTAATGTTTTTAGCAGAAAGGAGGATAGGCTTATTGGCCTGAAATCCTTAGGTGTCGTGTGTGAACTTTTTCCCGCTTTAGGGATACAGACCTCTTTCCATGTTGATGGGACACTTTTCAGTTTCAGAGCGGCCTTAAATATGACCGTCAACCACTCCATGATGTAGTTTAGTGAATGTTGTATTTGGGCCGGGAATAATCCATCTGGGCCCGGTGATTAAAATGGTTTGAACGTGTTGACTGCCCAGGTTATCCTAGTTTCAGTGATTATTTCTTCAATGTCAGAGTTTGGTCTTTCTGTACCATTGTTGATTAACACGTTAGATGATTCGTTGCTGGGAAAGTGTGTGTCCACTAGCAACTTCAGAGTTTCGTCACTCGAAGTAGTCCAACTCCTGTCCGGTTTTTGGAGGTATCCGGTGGTATAGTGTTTTTTGGAAAGGATTTTACGCAGTCTGGAGGCCTCTGTGGTTCCTTCGATTTCTCCACAGAACGTTCTCCAACCAGACCTTTTCGCTTTCCTAACTTCTTTTTTGTAAATTTTTAGCTTAGTGTAGTAGCAGTCCCAGTCTTTACTCTCTCGTGTCGCTTTCGCTCTATTAAACTGTCTTCTGCTGTCGTTTCTTAGTGTAGACAGGTCTTCTGACCACCAGGGCGGCTTTTTCTTCCCCTTATACTTAATTAAGGGGCAAGCCTTGTTTAGCGCAGTTCTACAGACCTCCGTAAGGATTTGTACGTGTTCGTTCAATGATTCTCTGTCTTCAATAGTAATATTTTGAGAGTTTGGAAGTCTTTCCTTAAGTTCCCGTTTATATATATGCCAGTTGGTCTTTTTCAAGTTCCTGCTGGCGGGCGGGGCCCGTGAGTTTTTTCCCCCAAATTTTATTTCTATGTAACGATGATCGGAGTAAGAGTGTTCATTCAGAACCCTCCACTGCGTCATCTTTTCGTAGAGGGTTTGACAAACTAGCGTAATATCAAGAACTTCTTGTCTATTGTGCGTAATAAATGTAGGTTCGTTGCCTTTGTTACACACTAAAAGCTTACTACATATAATATAATTAAAGAGAGACTCACCTCGTTCGTTTGTATCCGAGCTCCCCCATACGGTATGGTGGGCATTGGCATCACCTCCTAGGGCTAGTTTGCGGTTGTGTGCTTTGCAGTCTTCCACAAGGCTTCTTATTAGCGGCGACGGCAGTGGACCTGTGTCGTCTCCGGCAAAGTAGAACGAGGTTAGCCAGATGTTGCTTCCGCTCACTTCCCAGCTAACCGTCGTAGTATCTGCGTTACTGAAATTTTGAATCATAAATATGTTAAGATGTGCTTTTGCCATTATGCATGCTCTTTTAGTACCTTCACCATTGGTCTTGTATACTTTATACCCTGATGTCCTCAGACCGCAGATTTCGCCATTCCGTACCCAGGGTTCCTGGATGAGGACTACGTCCGGCTGATCTTCTGCCAGACGCTCCAGGAGGGCAAGGCAGGCTTCTTTACAGTGATGAAGGTTTATCTGTAGAAGATGCATCATCTGTTAGCGTTATGTCTGGGTCTTCTTTGCTTTCGCATAAAAGTTCCCTTTCGGAATACTTACGCTGTTGTGTGTGGTACTTACCCTCCCGTTCGAAGTACAGCCTCCCTAAGCCCATTTCTGAGCCTGAAGAGGCGTATTCTTCTTCGGTGGGCCGGTCGTCTTCGCTCATTGGCTCGGTTTCGCTCATGGGTTCTAGTTCACCCATGTGCTTTTCACCTTCCTTAGTGGCGAGGAACTCAATTGCATCTGTGTCTGTTTTGTAAATGTGAAGCTTCACCTTTACAAAACCGTATCTCAGATGCCCATCGCATTTCGCTAATGGTTCGATTGAATTCTCTGTGAGGAGCAGGAGAGCCTGCATGGTGGCGCGCTTCTGCTCTTTCGATTCTTCCGCGCTATTTTTGTTGGTGAGAGTTTTGACATACCTCCATTCCTGCGTTGGGATGTCCGGATTGCAGACCCGAATGAGCTTCATAATCTCTTCCGGGTCTTCGACGGTTGAAGGTAACCAAACCCTTGCTCGCGGCCTGGATGGAATATCCTTCCTGTCCACGACCACTAGCTTGGCATTTGGGTACACTTCGCCGACTTTGGAGATGGCCTCTTTATACAGTTGAACCGATCTCTCATCGTCGCAAGCTATAATTTTTATCTGGCCTTGGTGCCAGCCTAAGTCTTCGCACGCAGGCGGGGGACCGGGGTTCTCCAGAATAACTTTCAGTGCCACTTTCGTTAGCTCGGCCTCGATCCATTTCCACTGAGCCCTGGGGATCATACCTTCTGGGTGGTTCTCGTCCAGGACTCCTATGATCAGGCGGTCTTTTGCAACCTCCGCAAATGATCTTCTGGGCGTCACGCCCATTGATTTGTGCCTTTTTGCGTTTGGCTTATTTTCCTCCGAGGACCGCTGTCGTTTCGGAGCCGATTGTGTTGGTTTGAAGTCAGGGTTGAAATCAGGGATGATCGCTTTCGCTCTATCAATCGCCTCTTTCAACTCCTGTGTCATTTCACCTTCCTTTGGGTGAGTTTCGTGCACCCTCCTTAGGAGCCTAGCAGCGTTTCTGCGATCCTGGTAGCTCGCTTTCGCTGGGTCTACCACCCTCACAAGCGGCCATCCTTCGGTACCGGAGCTAGCAGTAGCATTGCTTCCGGTCGGGACCGTTTTTGGGGGCTGAATCGCAGTTGACTGCCGGGCTAGTGCCCCCCTACTTGTACTTGGACCTGTGTCCAGTTCTGAGTGCGTGTCAGCTGTCCTCGCTTTCGCTGAGGCTGTCGTTGTATGCTTGGATCGACTTATTAAGCCGATGGATGGCGTTTTCTTTGAGCTCGGTGCGACCGTTGCTCTTGTTGCGGAACTGTTTGTTCCTGTCGGTCTATTAGAAGGAGGACCGATCTCCTTTTTTTTATTTATGTTTTTATGATCTCTATGCATTTTGGACCCACGAGTGTCGGAGAAAGGATGTCCGCCCGTGCATAGCTCCGAACTACACGGGTAAGGCTAATTATTACGGAGGGCGCCAGTTATCCGTAAGCTCCGTTCGAGACTTGGTTATTTTATAGAAGGGCCCCAAGCCTGACAGATTCTCGGCACGGGTCGCATCACACCTTAATCCAGCCCTTCACCCCCGACCACGTTAAAGGTACTTTGAGTAGTGCTGTACTATTGAGGAGTATCGAACCCTACCCATAGTACCCTTAACTTAGCTAAGTACCTCCTGAAAATAGGAAAACTGTGGTACTTATTACCAGCTGGCACCCTCGGGGAGGGTTCAGTGAAGGATTTTCGCCAGCCCTCGCAATTGTTGCCCGAATGGATTGTTTTAGTTCATCCAAATTTGTTGGCTTTGTTTTATAAACTTCTTGTTTATATAAACCCCACAAGAAAAAGTCAGGTGCAGTAAGGTCAGGCGACCTTGGGGGCCAACGAAATTCGGAGTTTCTTGAAATCAGTTTATTGGGAAATTTTCGTCGCAACTCTGTCATAACAGTCTGGGCTATGTGAGACGTTGCCCCATCTTGTTGAAACCACACAGATACACAGAGTTGAAAGGAATTCTCTTTCGGCGTAGTTCTGGATAGAAAAATTCTTTCAGCATTTTCAAATAACGGTCTCCAGTAACCGTAACGGTGTGACCTTTTTCTTCAAATAAATAAGGCCCGACAATACAGCGTGAAGAAACCGCACACCACACTGTCACGCGAAGAGGATGCAATTCCGTCTCGTGGAGTATCTGTGGGTTAGAAGTACTCCATATTCGACAATTTTGTTTGTTCACATTGCCGTTTAAATCGAAATGGGCCTCATCAGACATGAAAAGGCAGTTTAACATGTTTTGGTCTTCTTCCACCATTTGCAGGATCTTCTGGCAAAATTCCAAGCGAATCGGCAAGTCTGCTACATTCAGTTTGTTAACCATTTGAATTTTGTAGGGAAATAAGTCTAAATCTTTGTGCATTATTGTTTGCAAAGACTGTCGGCTGACACCAAGTTGAGCAGATAAGCTTCTTGTTGAAACCCTTGGATTGCTTTGTATAGCTGCAGCTACAGCAGCGATCGTTTCCTCCGTCCGAACTGGTGGGTTTCGATGATAAGGCCTTCTTGCGACTGTTCCTTGCTCAGCAAAATTATTCACCAGTCTCATTATGGTCCATCTGCTCGGGGGATCGCCGCCAAACATCCGCCTGTACTCTCTCTGTACCAAAACTACGGACTCCAGTGCGTGATAGCGGCGGACTATCCAAATTCTTGTTTGCGTGTCCCTGTTATCCATTTTAATCAATTTTAAAGATCAATCTGCAAATTAAAACAAAAATGGAACAGATAACTTAAAAAGAAAAAAAGTTATTCAATTTTTTTTTTGGTAGCGGCTTTCATCAGCCACCCTGTATTATAATTGCATACCTACTTATAATGGACTTAACTTGTAACAGAACTTAAGGCAGGACTAAGTAAATATTAATAAAGAACAAACCATACTGGTATTTTATATTAGTCTCTCAACATTTATTATGATATTGCATTGTATATACACAAGGTGGCGCAAAATTAATCATCAAATTTTGTTTTTGAATAACTTCTTTACTAAATAAGAAAAAATGATTTTTAGTGATGGCCCTTTAGGGGCTGCAATGGTGCTTGTCTAGCCCAGAAGTTCAGCTTCACAGCTGTCTAGTACACAAGTGTCAAATATCATTGTCGTCACTTGTATAAGTTATAAATTTTCCCATGTATGTATATATATAGTTATATATATGTACATAATTGGCGCTTACACTCTTTTAGGGTGTTTGGACGATCTCCTCCTTCAATTTGTGGCGTGGGTCTTAATGTTGTTTCACAAACGGAGGGGCCTACAGTTTTAAGCCGACTCCGAACGGCAGATATTTTTTTATGAGGAGCTTTTTAATGGCAGAAATACACTCCAGGGTTTCCGATTGCCTACCGAGAGGGGACCGCTATTAGAAAAAATGCTTTCTTCATTTTTGTGTTTCACAGAGATTCGAACCTACGTTTTCCGTTTTTCCAATTATGGTGGGTGTGGTATTTTTATTATTCTCCTTAATTCAGATTTCAAGTCTTTCTTCCCGTTCGTCGTTGGTATAATTAGATTCTTCTTGAGTTCTTACTATGGATTTTCAGCTATGGTAGTTTCAATCTGAACGTAGTCGGATTCTGATAGATGATAAATTCTCTCTGCTCAAACTCGTGGTTTTCATCTTTAAATTGTTGATTTCAAATAAATGTAGTTATATTCTGAAATTTGTCTTATTTGTTTTGACAATCGTACAATACGTATATCGATTGGTAGGCAATAATTCGTTCCGGACGAGACCGGTCTTATTGGTTGTTTACAACTGAAATTTTACAACTGAACTTACAAAGTAGTTTAATTCTAATACTAATGGTGGTAATGAATTGGATTCTTCGATGGTGGCCCAAGAAATCGTCTCGGTGCGAGCAAAGAAAGATATTCTGGTATCATCCGGAGTTAAAAGAGGTTACCCACAAGGCGGGCTGCTGTTTCCATTGCTCTGGTGCATGGTGATCGATCCTCTGCTCACCACCTTAAACGACTCGGGAGTATACTCACAAGCATATGCGGACTACGTTGCCTGTTTGGTAACAGGTCCTTCGCTTGTAAACATCTGTAGGTAAGTGCAGAAAACTCGGGATGTGATTGACACTTGGTGCTGTGCGAATGGGCTATCGGAAAATCCCACCAAGACTGACATTGTTCTCTTCACCAGAAGGATGAAGCAGAGGACGGGCCACTTTTAATGGGCAAAACATATGGAAAAGGTGGGCATCTTAGAGAGTGCACTCTGCCAGTACGTGAAGAGGAGGATGAGACGGCGGACCACTTTCTGGGCGTCTGCCCCACCTTCGCTCGAATCAGGCTAGACGTCTTTGGCACTGATGTGTTATGAAGCGACCATCCTGGCTCCTTGGTAGCACAAGATCTACTCAGATTTCTTCGGAGGTCGAGTAGATTTAAAGAAAATTAAAAAGGGAATCCGAGTGTAGTACAATGGACTTAATTGTGTCTGAGTGTTGTACTTGCTAGTGTGTACCGACAAAAAAAAAACCAACAAGCTAATCCCGTGTGCGTTCAAGGTGACCGGTACTTTGCTGGGTAGACGTTTCCCACGTGAACCCCGATCGCTGCTCGGGTATTTCCTCAATGACATTTTGGTTGCACGTATTTTCAATTTTCTACAATTTTAAAAATGGATTTCAAATAAAAGTTGATCAATAACATTAACATAGCTTATGAATCCGTTCAGGACATTGTAGTTAGTGAAAAGTTGGACCCAAAGTACGAAGGAATTTTATGCAAGGAAGGGTTCGCGTTGGTATCGCCAAAGATATCATTTTCAAGCCCAACATTCATCAAGCGCATCACTGGAGAAACTACGTGAGCTTGTGAGTACGACATGCAATCCAGACATCAGAGTGAGTGGAGAGCTCCGAATAAAAGAAAGTACCAAGACGAAAGAAAATCACGTCGTTTTCAGCAAAAAAGAAAGCAATGCATTTTTGCCAGAAAACCAGAAAATTTATAAAGATTATTATTTGGGCATTATAAGACGTTTACGTGAAACAATTCGTTAAAAAAATAATTGTGGAAAACAACTGGTGAATTTTGCCCCATAATAACACACCGTCGTACTGTTGCACGGTGTCATCATTATCTCCGAATTTTTGACCAAGAACGAAACGAATACCACTCAAAAGCTGTCGAGTTCACCTGATATCCGCGTTTTTTTCTATTTGATCGGGTAAAAAACCACTACGTGGAACGCGTTTTAGCAGCCGAAGAGAAGTAATGGAAAAATCGAAGCGGGCTCTAATGGCTATACCGAAAATAGAGTTCGATAAATGTTTCAAGAGCTGGATCAAACGCTGGCATAAGTGCATTACTGTTGATTGAGAATACTTTGAAGGCGATAATAAATATAACTTTTGAGGCATAGAGTTGTATTTTGAATCTTCTGAATACATTCCGGGAACTTTTCGATCAAGGTGATATGCACATAAAGGAGTACACTTCGTATACTTTAATTTTACAAGTGCACATCAATCCAAAGCGCTCCCTGCCACTAATCGCCTTCGATTTGTCAAGCAGGTAGCGAAATGCGAAAAGAACAGCAAGTTCCAAATCCAAATGTTGGTCACGTGATTTGTCCAGAAATTTAATATGAATGCAAAATGTAAGTTTACAATTAAATATGGTTATATATATTACATACGTAAACAAATGACCCCTAAGAATTAAATGCATACATATATTTTGAATATGAACCAAAACATGTTTATGCTCGGTTTATGACCAATAAATCGTTACGCACGATTTAGGATTATCTATGTCAACTCTATGTTATCTAGTAAATCTTCTTCTTCTTCTTAATTGACGCGATAACCGCTTACGCGATTTTGGCCGAGCTTAACAAAGCGCGCCAGTCGTTTCTTTCTCGTGCTAACCGGCGCCAATTGGACACACCAAGTGAAGCCAAGTCCTTCTCCACCTGATCTTTCCAACGCAGAGGAGGCCTTCCTCTTCCTCTGCTACCACCAGCTGGTACCGCATCGAATACTTTCAAAGCCGGAGCGTTTGTATCCATTCGGGCGACATGACCCAGCCAACGTAGCCGCTGGATCTTTATTCGCTGCGCTATGTCTATGTCGTCGTAAAGCTCATACAGCTCATCGTTCCATCGTCTGCGATATTCGCCATTGCCAACGTGCAAAGGTCCAAAAATCTTACGCAGAATCTTTCTCTCGAACACTCCAAGCGTCGCTTCATCGGATGTTGTCATCGTCCAAGCTTCTGCGCCATACGTTAGGACGGGCATGATGAGAGTCTTGTAGAGTGTTAGTTTTGTTCGTCGAGAGAGGACTTTACTGCTCAGTTGCCTACTTAGTCCGAAGTAGCACTTGTTGGCAAGAGAGATTCTACGTTGGATTTCAAGGCTGACATTGTTATCGGTGTTAATGCTGGTTCCTAAATAAACGAAGTCTTTTACAACCTCGAAATTATAACTGTCTACAGTGACGTGAGTGCCGATACGCGAGTGCGCCGACTGTTTGTTTGAAGACAGGAGGTACTTCGTTTTGTCCTCGTTCACCACCAAACCCATTCGCTTTGCCTCTTTATCCAGTTTGGAGAAGGCAGAACTAACAGCGCGGTTGTTAAGGCCGATCTAGTAAATCATTGGTATAATATATGTATGTATGCATCTTCAAGTAGCTAATACATTTACACACATATGTTTCAAATTTGAGCCAAGTTGGCTTATTCTAAATCGACTGGCTATTTCTTCAGCTTACTCGTCACAAGCAGCTGAATTCTTGTACATATATACTAATAGTAAGATGTAAATTTGTATCTATATACATACATATATACGAACACATAAGTCTATGTATATGTATGTATGCATGTAAATTCAATATACATATGTACATAAGTATGTATGCAACTAAATTTAAATAAATTTCAGATGACGGAAAAAATTGTGTTGCTTTCTGAATTAAATAAATAGACAATTTGGAATCAATTCATATTTATTTTGTATTGGAAATAGCGGTAAAATAGCTTCTCACGAAAATGGGGTAATATATGTATTATTCCTCGTAAATTCAATTTTCTCCTCAATTGAATTTTACACAGTGCAAATTGTGTTTGTCTACTTGAGTCGACGTTAATAGAAAACGCACTGCCAGATGTCACTCGATGATCTTGAATATGTTCTTATGTATGTATGTCTATATCTATGTTACATACACACATACCGCGCGGTTGAACAAATGTATAAAAAAGAAGCAAAGGAACGCAGTAAAGAATTATTGTTTCAAAATAAAATTTTTTGGAAAAAACTATGTTATTTAAGGGGTTAGGGGTAGTCAGAATTTTCAAAAAATCGATTTTTTTTTTTTGCATTTTCTTAAAGTATAATGTTTTAAAAATATTGTGTAAAAATTTGAAGTGAATCCGACAAATACTTTTCAAGTTATTCAACAATTAACAAAGGGCGCTCGGCCGCTCCGGAGCCGATAGCAAAACTTTAAATGCGTTTTTCTCAAAACTATGTTTTTCAAACTGGTGAACACTGTAACTTAAAAACCGCTACGTAGATTTCAATAAAATTTATACAGCTTTTGAAAAACATAAAAAACTTGTGCCTGATCGAAGGACTTTTTTTTTTTCAAAAATTTCGATTTTTTTTTAACAATTAACTGTTGGTTTTTTTTTTCTAAAATCTGGAAAAAATTTTCTGAGGCCGCCATTTTGTTCATTTTGAAAAAAAAAAAAAAAGCTTCGATCCGGCTCGAGATTATCTATCAAGAAAAATAATTTTTCTCATCCGATTGGTTTTAGATGAATCTGCAAGGACTTGTGATGTTCACCGCAAGGGACTTCTGGAGAAACGGGCTTCACACAAACAGCGATAACTTTTGCAATTATTAATTTTTTTTTTTGAAATTTTGGTGAAGTCAAGTTAAAACATGATGTTTTTATGCTATGTTTTTATTTTTGTTAAATTAATTAATTAAGTAGCAAAAAAAAATTCGTGAAAATCATCATTTTTTCGGGCCTCTGACTACCCCTAACCCCTTAAAATAAGAAAAAAAAAAATAAAACGAAGGAGGATTTCCAATAAAAAATCATTAGCAAATCAAAATTTAGGAATCCTTTTAAGTCTTGCAATAACAACCAAGGCGAATCTATCGGGTGATTTTTTAGCTGCATAAGAGCTATCGATTTTGATAACTATGGTTTGACAGCTCAGAATAGTAAACTGTGTTAACATATCTATTGAGTAAGGTTTGGCAAGTTAACAGGGATCGTTTAATTAATCGATATTTGGTTCCAACAAGACGGCGCAACTGGCCATACAGCGCGGTTAAAAATCGGTTTATTGCAATATTCAAGATTCCCTTTACTAAGTTTATTGGAAAAATAGTCAAAAATTGGACTGGTCGAATGGTTCATGGACTCATGGTCGCGGCGGGCATTTGTCAGATATCATATTAAAAAAATAAATGCCATGAAATTATTTAATATACCACGTTATAATAAAAAAGTTCATTCTAATAATATTTCTGTCATGTATTACTATTTTAATTTCTCAAGCTCACAAAAAAACACCCGATATATGAGATGATACTAGTAAAATAGCTGATTGGCTTTTTCCCTGCGATTTGGTATTCTGAATGTCAAAGAGGTCTGCTACTGTGTTATTGCTTTGCTTGTTTATTTACTGTTTGACTAAAATTTTGACATTCCAGTTGCTTTAGTTGCACCACCTTGTAGGAAGTCGCCTTGGATAACAACTTTAAGAATTGCGGGACTGTTAAATGTCAATCGCGAGTTGGTAACCTCTTCTCCTAAGTGGGCTAGGAATAAAATTAAGCTGCAGCCTCCCAGTACATGCACACACTCGGTGAATTGCGGATGTGTGGTGGAATCAGTGGCACGAAAATTCCGAAAAAATGTGTGCTCCTTGTTGGGTACCGAGTAGACAACGCAACTCTATGCACACAATAAACAACCACAAAACCAACACAAACAAAACGTTAAACAAACGGAAACGGAAAATTGTGACGCTGCCACATATGTATGTGCATATGTATGTACTACTACGAGTATCTGTGGTTCTCGAAGCGACTTCTCGTTACCCCTGTGTCGTCAAAGAGAGTCAGTAGTCGATGCCACCACTGATATGTCTGGCGGAGTATTGTTTGATTTTTGGCGTTTTTTGCTGTTGCTTTTTTTATTTGTTTGCCATGCGCAAAGAAAAAATGACACTGCAACCGTACGCCAATACCAAACAAGTACATGTGCAAATATCAGTTGCTCATAAGAATGAAACTTACTTGTGCGCGATTGTAAATGCAGAGATACATACATACATACGTAGTACGCGTATGTATACTGCATACGTTAACAGTTACTTGTGTAATCGGATGTGCGTTCTTGGGAAAACAATAAAAGATTTCAAAATGCTTCCAGCAGACACACATTTGCACTACGTACTTATGCCTCCATACCTACACACATACATATACTCGCATCTATCTATATTCCTTGCTCGTAGCATATTGAGCTGAAAATTGATGCACATTATTTACAGTACTAAATTACACATTAGAAAGCGTAGCATTTTCATGCGGCCGCGGCGATACGAATATCTACGATGTGTTGCGTTCCCAGGTTTTATGGGTTTTTTATGCCAATTTATTTGCCTTGCTGCGAATTTGTTACAAATGACACGCTTGGAGTGGCCTGAGTGAATGATGCGTCACTATGAGAATGTGTATCTGTATCTGTATCAGTCCCTTCGAACGCATCCTCGATGAGGATGCGACAAGTATTCTATTTTTCTGCTGCTTACACTCTACGTTCAAGTAGATTTTTATATACATACATATACATACTCGTACATATGGGATGTGCAAATATATCTGTGCATGAATGTATGAATGAGTATGCGCATGTAATTTATGGCAAGTGAATTGTATTAAATAAATTGAAGCAAAACAAAGGCAGCAAGGACGACTGTCAAGCAACCGATCGACTACTGGGAGAGGACTGCTGGTATTTATATTGGCTACAGCAACACATACAGCAATGTGCTCGTTGGTAGCTGCACTTAAGAATTTTACTTACATGCATACGTAATAGTGTGTATACATACGTATGTATGTATATGTTTGTGTGCTCATACATTGAGTGCTGGTAGTTGATGTTTGTTGTGACAATAAGCTAATATACAAACAGAAAACATACTTCAACGCAAACATTCACACGTTCTCTCATAGTGCATCTCTCATTCTATTTTTTCCCGTTCGCATATGACCCGTAGCTCCTGACCGTCGATTGGCTGCAGTATTGACTATAAACTCATGTATTTATAAGCGTAATAAAATTTAAAACGAATTACAATCTATCTCTAGAGAATTCAATTTTTTAGCAGGACAGTGGAAAGTGCAGTGAGCAAAAGCAAAGAGCGAAATACGTAATTTATGCGTTCAAAATGTATTTTATTACTTGCTGAGCATAGGACAAAATTAAGTTACAGCAAGGCAAGAAACGACTTCTGGGGAGGTTGATGTAAATTTTAAGAATTAAAAATAAATTGCTTTTTTCAATAGAATGCAAATGTTAGCAAGATTTAGCAGCAAAATTATTAAACTAAATTCCGAACCTTGTTTAGAATCTCTCAGGAACGAATCGGAATATAATAAATTACCAAAAGATATTTATGAACAAATATAATATAATTCCTCAAGTACATATACATATATACATATGTATGTACTACATATCCATATGTACAAGGTGGCACAAAATTAATCAACCAATTTCGTTTTTGAATAACTTTTTTACTAATTTGAGGTTTGCACTTCGACGTCACAGTCTTTTGGGCCGAGTTCGCTTAAGATATGTAGAGCTGGATGGAGCTGGGCGTATATGCCTTTCTTCTGACTGCAATTGGCCCAGATATTTCCACTTTCTCCACATTATAGCTAAACACTCAAGGAGAAGATCTATTGGAGTATCCGGAGAGTAGCCAGAAACGACAAGAGTCAGTGAATTATATCCCAATCCTGTGCAGATGACTACGCAATCTGCAATGGGATGTGAGTGTGCAGTTTATCCAGCAGGGAGGGTTATGCGTTTCCTAAATCTCTTTTGATTGTATCACCCTAGTAAGTAGGTACTTCGCCTGGCGTAGCCCCATAATTTGATGCCGACTATTATCTCTTAGCGTTAGCTTTTCGGCCCTAAGCTTCTCCTTGGTGGTATGTTGCCCCATAGAAAGCAAGGATATTTTCACTTTTACGCGCTCCATTGCTTGTCTGTTTGCATAATGTAGCTGTATACTTATGAATTAAGTAGCAAATAAGACTGACGCATTTGCAAAAAATATAAATCTTCCGTTAGGGTGATTAGTTTTGCTCCACCTTGCATTTAAATAAAGTTGTGTACGCAAGACCGCGCATAACGAGAACGGATTTCCGATTTAAGTGGTATTTTTGGTTGTGTTTCTCTTCGCACTGGTAAAAATGTGCTAATGAAACCAATTTTTAAAATTTCCCCGAAAGTAGGGAAATTCCTATGAATCGGGTTTCCATAATTTTGTGTGAGAAATTTTATTTTGTCCCCATTGCAACGAAATTTTAGGAAATTATTATAGTCCCATAGCTTAGTTTGACACCCTAGCTGGCGTCGTAGTTGATACATTTTTTAAAATTGGTATCAATGGTTGTATTTGGCTTAAGTGTAAAACGTATTGTCTTTCTTATGCCAGAAACATGAATGAGCAAAATATCCAATTTTGAGTTGATGGTTTGGTTTGATTAACGTTCTTGTTGTACCAAAACCCAGAAGTTGAACCAAAAATACGAATTTGGTACATTCATTCTTAACTGAAAAGTACAAAGTCTGACATAATACCATTTGTAGAAAAGATGAATAAAGCCCACATTCATACTTATTCTTACTAATTTATATTACTTATATCTTAACTTAAAATGTATATTCGGTGGAACTCTTGTTGACAATTCTTGACTGTTGCAGAAGAAATATATGCCCCAGATTCTCTCGCAAGATATATAAATTTAGGCTTCTTTAAACCGAAGGAGGATTAGTGCAGGAATTGCCTGATTTTTAACATCGGGAATGAAAATCGCGATCCAAAACGACTATCAAAAGAAATAGCTGGAAAGAAGAACGTTAGCTAGTCAATCCCCCAATGAACACAATTAAAGCCAAAATTGATTCTTTGATTTGCAGGCAGTATTAAATACGTGAAAAGGTCGTTGGGGACAAATATTTTACTTATGAAAATTGGCGGCGGCAATTAATATCACAGGCAACGCTGATGGACGAAATAAGCAGTTATGTCAGAAACTCCCATTTCGTTACATAAAATGATGTCAGACGGATGGAGAGATTTCTGCCAAAATCGCACCACAGTCAAAACCAAATGACCTCAAGTCAGCCATAAATGTAATGTGACTCAATTCATTCGAAAAAACGTGCTTGAATACATCATGAATGGTGGGCCCAAATCATTATACACAATATGAGAATTTATTTACTTTTAAATATTTTGCCTAGTGAGCTATAACATTACCCTTTCCAAGTTTACTTATACAATACATATTAGGCATTTTTCGAAGAAAAAAGCAAAAAATTTATGATGAAGACTTTTTAGTGGCCGAAGCCTCAAAAAAAAGGCAAGCGCATCCACTCGGAGGTATTACCTATCGCTGAAGAGAAGCTTAAAGCTTTAAATGGAATATGTGAAAGATTGGATCACTATTTTAATAAAAACCTAAAGTGCAACAAGGAGGCTCGTGATGCCTTGCCAAAACATACCTTTTGAGAAGAGCCTCAGTTCAGAAATGAGAATTAGTAATAAGTTTGTAGTCATTCCTGAAATAAAAGATACTTACATACATTTGTATAGATTTTAGTGCGCTATTTTTTATGTACCTTTAGGAAAGTCTTGCTCAATGAATCGGCCAGTTTTGGTCGTGCCCTTATGTGCCAGAGAGATGAATATGCTAAATATAGGGGAATGGAAGCGCAGAAATTAACATAAAATATGACTCGAAGATATGAAACCATTATAGCCTATGGTGGGGCCTATAGATTTTATTGAATATATTTTATAAATATTTATTTTATAAATATTATAAGCCCATACAATTCAGTTTGTTAGAATCGAATTAGCCAGAAAATGTCTATATCAAAACGACGAGAAAATTTGAAGTTGTTATCTCACCGTGTCAATTTTCAAACCTGAGAGAAATACGATTTCTAAAAACTCATCGCGTAATAAAACTTTCCCCCAACATACTCAGCCACAGTTAACATACGTACATACGTATATTTTTAAATGTTTAGCTTGAATAAAAAATTGTACAATTTAATTGCATTCCTCCAATTTTTTATAATTCCGCCTCATTCTTCAAAATATATTAGTCAGCTTAGTGGATCTTTTTTCAAACTTAAAAGTAAGTAAATTTAAAGAAAGGCAGTTATTGGTCGAGTGCTTCAATAATGACTAATCGACTCTTACGACCTTGCACCTACAGTATTCAAGACACCGATCTGAAGATCAAGCATTGGTGTTTGCAGCCGCAATGCGCAAAACTGGCGATTTGCCTAGCAAATTAAACCCCTCGATAGGGTAATTGCACATACATACATACATACATATGTAGTTTATATGCATATGTATATTATAAATCCACTATTATTATTTTCTAAATTTTAGATTATATACATATGTACATATGTACATGAGTAGAAAAAATAACTGATGTATTATGAAAGACTAAAAATTTTACAGATACAGAACAATAAAATAAGTAAATCGTATAATGAAATAGAACCATTTACTTCCATTATTTTTTAACCATTGAAGTTTCCGTATAACTATTTAGCCGAACTTTTGTATACAATAAACAAAAATTTGCTGAACGACGATTATCCTCACTTTTTGTGGTGCTTAGAAAATGCCACACTTTCGCCTGATATGCGTACAAAAGTTTGAGAAAATAAAACGAAAATTTGATAATTTGTGGTGCCCACACTCCCCGACGTTACCGTACTCGCTGTATGTTGCCCGTGAGATACACAAAATTGAGCAAATCTTGCGCCTGTGGAAAACAGTTGCTTTTGTTCGGTTACATATTTACACAAAAGATCGGTTTGTGTGGGTTTGCCATTACTATTTTTGCATACATACTTTTACACACATCCGCGTTACTACTCGCACATTATTTTGTTTCGTTCATCAATCAATATATTATATGTACATACATACATATAATGCCCTTCACACAACACTTACATCAGTTAACAACTCAAAAGTCATTCGCTGTACTTTTTTAATCTTGTGTGTAGTTTTAAGTAACTAGTAATGATACTAAATTTCATGTACACCGTCATTTAGTATCTAGAAGATTATAACATCTCCCGTGCCCAGAATATAATGGAAACATAAAAAGTAGCATATTTAACAAAAATTATGATTTATTTAATTTCTATTTCAGTTTAAATATCTTTCTCTTACTAGCCCATTCTTGGAAAAATAAAATATTTTTGTCACCTTTTTGGAGGACAAAATTCACCGTCACGTCAGCTCAGCTTGCCTTTTAAAATCATTTTAGCAAAAATTTAAGCCAATCTGGCTCCTTTTTTCAGTGAGTTTGTTTAGTATGGTAGCTTTAAGACTGATCTGTATACATTCTATAACGGTACTTAATTAAAAAATTTTACTGACGCCGATTGTTAAAAATGAATCAAAAAAGGAAAGAAACCAAAATTGAAGAGAGAAAACTTATTTTAAATGCGTACAATCAAAGCAAGACCATTCGGGAGACATGCTCATTAGTATATCGTTCACACACCACTATTACTGGAATAATAAAAAGATTTAAAGATGAACCAGAGTGCAAATATTTGGCAAGGAGTGGACGACCGCCGGTACTATCTGAACGTGAAAAGCGTGAAATAATAAAAATAGTTAAAAAAAAAGCCAAAAACTCCGTCAACAGAAATTGCTGCATCGATAAAGAAAAGCACTGGTACAGTTGTTCACCCACGTACTGTGCGCAGGGCGCTGAAGTCCGCTGGTTATAACGCCAGAGTATGCAGAAAAAAACCACAGATCAGCAAGGTCAACCAAACGAAGCGTCTTTCCTTCGCAAAAGAGCATTTAAGCAAGGGAATAGATTTCTGGAAAAAAGTTATCTTCTCTGATGAAAGTCAATTTTGCATATATAAATCAGACGGACGTGTTTTAACGTGGAGAAAGCAGGGCGATGCATTAGCAGAGAAGCATAT
Source organism: Anastrepha ludens (assembly GCF_028408465.1). Taxonomy (NCBI): domain Eukaryota; kingdom Metazoa; phylum Arthropoda; class Insecta; order Diptera; family Tephritidae; genus Anastrepha; species Anastrepha ludens. The sequence continues at coordinate 56,980,895 of NC_071501.1, forward strand.
ACAAAAAACTGTGAAACACGGTGGTGCTGGAGTCATAGTATGGGGAAGCATGTCGGCGGCTGGTGTCGGAGAGCTTGTCTTTATCGATGAAATAATGGACAAAGGACTTTATTTGATTTTCCTTAAAGAAAATCTCCAAAAAAGTGCTCAAAAGCTTGACATTGAATCAGACTATTATTTTCGGCATGATAATGACCCCAAGCACACCGCAGAAATAGTTCGCTTGTGGGTCTTGTACAACACTCCCCATACCTTGAAAACTCCGCCAAAGTCACCTGACCTGAATCCAATAGAACATTTATGGGACCATTTAGATCGGCGCATTCGGGAGCATCCCATTACCTCAAAAAATTTGCTTAAGCAAACGATGCTACAGGAATGGCAGAAAATAAGCCCAGATGTTAAATAACGACAAACACACATCATACTAAAATTAGACGGTGACTTTTGTCCACCAGAAATGCACACAGCAACCATTATATGCCATTTTTTTTTAAAATACTTCTTGAATTAGCCTTATGTTTAAACTGAAACAGAATTTAAATAAATAATAGTTTTCGTTAAATATACTACTTTTTATGTTTCCATTATGTTCTGGGCGCGGGAGATGTTATAATCTTCTAGATACTAAATGACTTTGTCCATCAGTGTATATTAGTTTTTTAGTTTTTAGAGCGCTCTTATGGTTTTTAAGGCTCTACAAAATATTTTTATGCAAGCTGATATATGCATCACTTCGCTCGCAAAATTAAATTCTATAGGTACATTTGTATATACACTTATTTATTTATGTATGTATGTAAACATGCATTTATGTATATACAATTAATATCCGTATGTCAGGCCTGTTGGTGAAATGTCGCGCACAACATGGTATTATTTTACTTCAATACGCGAATGAACCTAATAGCGGCCCCTTCATTGTCACAAATAAAAACAAACAATGCATGATAATGTGAGCGCAAAATGGTTATTGTTGTAGCTCTAAAGTTGAAATATGTACATGTGTATACATGGCAAATAATGAAACCACAATGGAAACAATCAAACCAACAGTTTGCCGATTTTTGTTGCTACTGCACTACCACATTGCCACGCCTTAAATGGCATTCTGCAAATGCAGGAACGCGGCCTAGTTGCACGCAAAAATTGCATATGACAGCAAATTGCTCCCCCACGTCCACACAAAGTGGTGAAGCAACCAAATGAAAAAATGGTAACTAGAACAGCTGTCATTGAAATGAAGTCGATTTGCAATTGTTGCAATCGTTGCATGGAAGTCGCTGTCGATGATTCTGCTAGAAATTATTGTTGTTACCAGTCACATCACCCGCTGCGTTGTGGGTTAGCATTCGGTCATAATTAATTTATTTAATTACGCACTGCCATTAATTTTTAATTGGTTAATAATGGCGTGCAATCATATTTGTTGCAAGGCAAGATAATAAAAACTGATTAATAAATTTTAAATAAGTAAACTGAGTAACATTCAACACAGAGCCAATTATTTTATTTATTTTACTTTGACTGTATTTTAATGTAACTGAGTTAACGTTTGTTCGCATTTGCATTGATTCAATTTCGAAATTTAATACTATGATATTCAAATATGTATGTATATGGCAGTGGCGGATCCAGGATTTCATAAAGGGGGGGGTCCGGGGTATTTTAGAAGGGTGTTTTTATTAAAAATCAATTTCGTGAATAAAATATGGCATTATGTCGTGACTAGCCGATGAAAAAACTAATAGCTCTAGATATCTTGTAAAAAAAATTCTAAAAATAGTAAAGGACTTTGATTCAAAATTACAAGAATAATTGGCTGTTTTTATACATCGTGGGACACCTTCATAAATAATTACGCCTATTTAAGATACAATATATTATAACATGTGTTGGAGCCAACTTGCAATTCAACCTGTGTACTGTTAACTCGAAATTTTAAACAGCGCGCCAACGAAATCGCGATGACGGCGCCGAGTGATTTTTCCCTAAGTTTTTTTGGTGAATAACTAGGCTATCTTTAAACATGCATGAACATGCTTCTATTCTTTTGTTTCTTTCAACGAGCAGAATACATTGTGTCGAGCATTTGTTGACAAGTAGTTAATGTGATTGTTAATACGCCTCCTAACATGAAGAGAACATTATTTTCTTATTTCGAGCGCCTTGATCCAGAATCAGAACCAAAAATAAAAAAGAAGGAAAAACAGGTAAAGTTAAAAATTTGTATCCAAGAACAGTCAGTGTACAGTTGGTGCTCAAATTAATAGAATCACTATGAAAAATTCAAGTTTCAGCCATTTAACTGATAATAATCAAAGAATAGTCTATTTTTAATATGTTGTTTATTAAATTTCTATAATACGACAAAAACAATATTCAAACCAGCCTTTTATTAAAAAAATATCAAAAAAAAAAAATCAAAAAATCAATATTTCGCGTGAGCACCTCGTGCAGCAATTAAAACCGGAATCCTTTTGGGTATGCTTTCAACGCATTTTAAGCAGTTTGTTTTTATTTGGTCGTCATTTTTCCAAATATTTTGCAGTCTTTCGCTCAGTTGTTCTTTATTTGTAATATTATCTTTCGATATTTCTGTCTTTGTTGACTCTTAAAGGTTCTCAATTGGATTGAGGTCTGGTGAGTTTCCTGGCCTATTAAGAACCTGAATTTTTTGCTCTTCCAAAAAGCTGCTCACAAAAAGCCAAATATATCGAACGGTAATTTCGACAAAGCAATGATTGCTACAATGTTTCACATTATACAAAAACGTAGCATTTCCTAACATTTTTGCAAACTACACGTCATTAAACTCGGCAATTTGTTCCTCTACAGTATGATTCTAATAATTTGAGCACCCACTGTAAGTAAAAAGTTAACGTTTTTTGTACAAGATATTTTACTGTAAACAATCATTCTGTGTATACAAGTGTTTTCACTCCAAATCTTTTTAACTCGTGCATATTTTTATTATAACTCAACATGCAGAGCTTGACAAAAAAATTATCGTTTCAAAGAAAATGGCTTGAGGAATTTTATTGGTTGGCATATTCTGCCAAAGAAAACGGTGCATACTGTAAGTATTGCATAGCTTTTGGCATAAAAACCGGTGGAATAGGCAATGTAAGTCTAGGGAAACTCATCAAAAAGCCGTTTAATACTTGGAAACACGCAAAAGAAACTTTTCGAAACCACGAAAACCTTGATTACCATAAAAAATCCGTTGTCGGTATTGAAAATTTACGTGATATTCAGCTCGGTAAAACTAAATCTATCGATGAACGACTTGACAACCAACTTGAAAAAACGAAAGAAGAAAATCATGAGAGACTGAAACCTATAGTTAGCGCTGTAATTTTGTGTGGACGTCAAGGAATTGCACTTCGTGGCCATAGAGACGACGGATGTTTGTACGGCGACGAATCTGACACGAATAACAAAACTACAGGACAATATTTGAACGAAGGGAATTTTCGTGCACTATTACGATATCGAGCTGAAGGTGACGAATCCAATATGGCGGACGATCTTTCGAAAATTTAATGTAATTCGCTTGAAACTTGTTATTGGATCTGCCATTTTGAATTTTAAAAAACTAACATCAGTTTGTAATCATCGACACCAATGTCGAACATACATAGTTTTCTAAGAATCTGTTGCGCCATTAAAGAGGGCGTTAAGAAAATGAATTTGCATGTCTAAAAGTCTTAAATTCAAAATAGTATAACTTTTTTTTCATTCATCCTAGAAGTCTTTTAAAAAATGGATTTTAAAGCTACAGAGTATTACTTTGCGATTCCGTTGTGGAAAATAAAAAAAAAATTTACCTTACTCAAAAAAAATTCATAAAGATGTCCAAAATCGGCATTTCTTGACTATTTAACCACAAATTGCCAAAAGTCCTGACGTGCTGGAGCATTTTCAAGATCAAATTCGTTTTCAGCACAAAAAAAACTTCAAGAGACACTCGTAGCCGTTTTAGAAATTGGACAAAAATGAAATTACGCAGGCCTGTGTAATTATTCAAAATTTTGAATTGCGTCCGTCGTATTATAATTGTTTTTATTATAAAATAAATTAAAACTGGAAGAAAAATCTAATAAACTGCTAATGCATATAAAAAAAAATTGTTTTTTTTAACTTGACTCATACAGAATTGAAACATAAAATTTTAGAGCATGATTCCAATGGGGGGGGGGGGGGGTCCGGACCCGAAAACCCCCCCCCGTGGATCCGCCACTGGTATATGGAATTAAATAATTACTAAAATACACTTGAGTCGATCGCAGCATTTTACCGATCGACCTGCAATTTAAAGTGATGTGCATGCAATTGAATAGCCCAAGAATAATCGAGAATCGAAGTAGTGCGAATGACTCGACGGCTACCTAGACTTTAGGGCGGGCTTCGTTGAAGCTCTATACAGTAAATACAGGCAAACTTCTATAACTTGAATCACCATTATGCAAATAAAATGTTCGACTTAGGGATACTTCGAGTTATAGAATATGTTTTTTTGTTAAGAAACTAGACTCTTTATATTTAAGGTCATTTATTTTTAAATTACTTCAACAGACTTACATTTAAGAAAATAGTATGTAGATATAAAATCTCCTAGGTTTAGGTGGCTTAATAAGTTTAGTTTAAAAGTTACATTACTCTATCATTACATATTCATTTAGTTTTACATAATAATACTCGTATGTTTGACCGATCAACTCAATTTGACAGCTTAAATTCTACTCAGCCACCGCCGTTACTGTCGAGCCTAGTCTTAAATGAGTTGCTTATTAACATGAGCGAGAAAAAGATCCAGTTAGATGCTCCCTAAGTAGTCCGAGGAAAGAATGAAGGAAGCTTGTAATGCCTTCCTTATCTATGAGAAGACATTTGGTAAAAAATGGGGTCTGAAACCATACGTAAACCACTGGGCGTCCAATACGATCATTAGACCTATTTTGACTTATGGAGCTTTTGCGGGGTGCGGACACAATCCTACCTCATAAAAATCCAACGATGAGCTTGTGTAGGAATAACAGGTGCGCTCCAATCTATGCCTCATGGGGGGCTGGACGTGATCCTACATATTCCACCCATTTATATATGTTAAAAGGATATTCGCAAAATCTGCTGCCAGGATTGAGGCAGCAGGTATACAAAAAGAAAACACGAACGGTCATGCATCAGTTTTACTATCTGGCAAACACTTGCAAGACGCATCGAAAACAGACTATCTGATTCCAAAGATAGATCTGAACAAAGACTATAAAACACGTCTACCCGACAGAAAGGATTGGCAGACTAAAGTCATAACGGGTGATAGTGGGCACTGGATCGGGAGAGTACTCTGAACAATTATCCTTAAATTGCTCCTCCGGACTCCCAAACCGGTATAGGGGTTTCCTAGCTGAGATCTGCACTATAAATAAAGCAGCAAAAACGATAAGACTGATAGACTTGCTTCCAGCAAGCCTTACCATTTTTGTTGATAGTCAAGCAGCAATCAAGGTATTGGCTTCAACGCGCATCAATTCAAGGTGTGTAAAAGAATGCAGGAAGTCGCTCTCGCTTAAGAGTTTCGCTGAAAACCAAAGGCAAAATAAATACATAATTTGGAATTTCTTCTAAATAATTAGACTTAGACTTAGTATGTGACATTCTCATTCAATTTTCAAAAAATTCAGTTATGGGAATAAAATTGAGTGTATGTGGCTCTCTAAAAGCTTGCGCTGTTCGATTTAGTTTGATTGTAAGTATACAGGTATACTCAAGATTTATGGCTTGGGCGGGGCCTGTTAGCGTATACCAAAATGGTATGGGGCATTTGTGCTTGGCGTATTATAATTTTGTTCACATAACGGTTATATCTAACGACATGAAGGAACTGCGACAGACATAGACATACGAGGTGTGTTCAAAAAGTATCGCGAATTTTGTGATTTTCAAAAATTATTTATTTATTGATTAATATCTATTTTGCCCCCTTCAAAGTAATCCCCATGAGATATTATTCACTTGTGCCAACGTTTTTTCCAATCTTCGAAGCACTTCAAAAAATCATTTTTTTTCTCTTGTTTAGCTCCTCCTTCGATGCCGTCTTTATCTCGTCAATCGAAGCGTAGCGACGACCTTTCATGGGCCTCTTCAATTTCGGGAACAAGAAAAAGTCACAGGGGGCCTGATCTGGGGAATACGGTGGCTGTGGTATCATTAGTGTGTTGTTTTTGGTCGAAAAGTCGCGGCACAAGCAAGGATGTGTGAGCAGGGCGTTATCGAGATGCAAGAGCCAATTTTTGTTCTTCCATAAATCCGGGCGTTTCTGGCGGATTGCTTCTCGCAAATTGCGCATAGCTTGCAGGTAATATTCCTTATTGACCGTTTTACGATATGGCAAGAACTCATGATGCACAGCGCCCCTGCAATCGAAGAAACTTTTACATTCGACCGAACTTGGCGCGCTTTTTACGGTCTTTGTTCGTACGGCAGCTTCCATTGAGATGATTGAACTTTGGTTTCCACGTCATAACAATAAACTCTCGATTCGGCAAAATTTGGGTAGTCGCGGACAGAGTCCAACATCTCATTAGCAATGTTTATGCGATTCGGTCGATTTGGTCGAAATTGAACAGTTTTGGTACGAATTTTGCGGCGACCCGTCTCATGCCCAAATCATTGAAATAATCGAATGGCACGAGCCAATCGATATGTCTAGGTACTCAGCAATTTCTCTAACGGTGATTCGACGATTGGCCAATACCATTTTCTTCACTTCATCAATTTTCTCGTCTGTTGTTGAAGTGCTCGAGCGTCGCTTGGCACGCTTTTCGTCGTTCACATCTTCTCGGTCTTCTGAGAACATTTTGTACCACCGATAAACGTTGCTTTGGTCCAAAGTAGCTTCTCCATATAACACAGTCAACATTCGGAACGCATCCGCGCACTTAATTTCGTTTTTCACTCAAAATTTGATACAGGTTCTTTGATCCATCTTTTTGAATAGGTAAAAATCGAAGACGAGCCAAAACACGTGCAAGCAAAGCAGCTGTCAACAATTAACCCAACATTCAAAATGGCCGAACTCGTCGGCATGAGTGAGAGACATGAGTACCAACATATCACCACAAAAAATTGAAATTCGAATATACGTAGCCTGCGAAAATTCAAAATTCGCGATGCTTTTTGAACACACCTCATATGTATACCAAAAAGGTCAGAATGATCATGATGTCTATTCGTCTTTACGCAGGATAACTTAGGCAATACAACTTGGTACACATATTGATCTACCTAGGTTGGCATTGAAAATGGTTAAAATCATTCAATAACCCATATAAAGGTAATTTGAGGTTATGAAGGTTAAAAGTGTATCCAAGGGAAATGAAATAAAAATTATTTTTTATGCCGATGATGCAGTGTTGCTCTCTGAAAACGAAGACTATTTACAACGGCTTCTGTTTACTAAATAACATAATCCAAAGATCTTCTGGGTGATGTTTTCACGCAGTGAGATAAGGCGAGCGCATACCGGGATGTTTGCAGAACGTGCGGTCTGGCGAAATAAGTACTTTTCATCAAAGGCAAAGTGCGTATATACGTAACCTGTGTCAGGCTGGCCCTAACATATGCTACTGAAATAAGGTCCCGTTGGGACCTTATACCTTACGACGAAATGCGGGACATATACGACGATCAGGATATCGTTAAGTGGAGCAGAAGACAAAGAAAATGTGAAATAAACACGTTGGACGAACGCCTGACACAAGACTCGCAAAAATCGCTATTCTGGAGAGGTCGGCTCTTGTGAGGTCGCACGTCCACCCGCCCATAAGATGATTCGAATGTTTGGGAGATCCAACAATTGCTCCTTCCACGCGAGAGAAAAATTAAACACAATTATCCTAAACTAATCTCAATATGTTGTAAAACAATAAGTCAATGCTTTTAGAAATAAGTCTGCGAACTGAATTTATTGATCAAAATCTTCTTCATATACATATGTATATATAATTTTTGAGTGTTTGGATCCTCCTCCTGTTTGTGGTGTGCGGCTTGATGCAGTTCCACAAATGGAGGGGCCTAAAGTTCTTAGCTCACTCCGAATTGTTGCTTATGATGAACTTTTTCATGGCGGAAATACACTCGGAGGTTTGCCATTGCCTGCCGAAGGACGACCGCTATTAGAAAAAACTTTTCCTGTAATTTAGTGTTTCATACAGATTCGCAGATTCGAGCTCGGGCATTTTCGAGTGGTAGTCACGCACAATTCGGCTACGGCAACTGCCGTAGACAATCATAAACATGTGCATACCACTTTCTATCTAATTAGCACTGGACCAGCCATCAACATGGAGCTTCCAGTTGGATCGCGCAAAAACATGAGGGGAGGACTCGAAGAAGTCTTCGAGAAAAAGATTTATGTTGATAATATCTATTATCGAAGACGTTGAATCAGTGAACTCTATGAGCCTTTCAGCGAAATATGTAACTGCAATGAATAAAGATTCTGTGACCCCGCTGGTGAAGTCGTGTCGAATGAAAAACTTAAAAAAAATTAAATCCATAAAAAACAAAAAGAATATATGCTTTCATTTTCTTAAGTTATTAATAAGACGAAGGAAAACCTTGTTTTTTATTGAGATTCACTGCATTGGAACTTCATCGAGTATATTTCATTTATTATATGGTTTGACAGATAAGAATGACAAACTTAACATTTGACAAGAGCAAAATTATAGAGCACTAGCGGCATAATCGGCCTTTATTTCTTTCGAAATGGGGAAGCAACTGTCGTTATGGTGAACGGCGAGAGCTATCGAGCCATGTTGACTCATATTAAGCAGCTAAACACCGACGATATTTAGTTCCAACACGATGGCGCAACTTTCCATTCAGCGCACTGAGCAATCGATTTATTGGACTACTCGAAGAGACCATGTAACTCGTAACCGTGGCGGATATATGCCGGATATTATTGTAGTTATGAAAAACCACATTCCAACAATAATTCTGATTAGTACTATCATTTTTCTTAGTTCTTCTTAAGCCCTTAAGAAACACCCGATATACAATATAAAGGACTTTTAATTGCTTCCGATTTGAAGTATAAAAAAATCACAATCCTAGTAGGATCAATGATTCAAGGGATTTACTAAATTCTTTATTGACTGTTTGGTTGAGCTCCTTCTCCTATTTGTTGTGTGCGTCTTGAGGTTTTTCCATAAATGGAGGGACTTAGAGCTTCACGCCGCCTCCGAAAGGCAGGTTATTTTTGGTGCGATGGACAACGGCCATTAGAAAAACCTTTTTCTATAATTTAATATTTCATGTCCGTGGTTTCGAACCGAGGTCTCACCGAATGGTAATCATAAGAAACCATTCGTCTACGGCGGATCAAATACTGGATGAAAATTATTAGTATATATTGTATTTCATTATAAAGGTTATTTTTTATTAATAATTGAGTATAAAAAATTGTATTCACTCATACATGCATACTAGCACTGGTTTTGCGTTCCACTCCCTCTGTATTATTTATCCTTAATTGTTTCCGTTTAACGTTTTTCCACATTTTTACCCAGCTGCTTTTTCGCTTTTCGATTTTTCAAGCTACCAGTTATTGTGTGATAGACATTTTAATTTCAAATAAGCGCCAGTAGCGACTAATGAGATGGGCGTTGGTGGCATCAAATTATGCTCAACATAAATAAAGTCAACGAGAATAAACACAAAGCCAAATCGAAATAATGGCGACGGCAAGCAGAGATGCCTGGTGGTAGTCGCCGCGCTGACCGGGGGCTAAATTATTTCTCCTCGCTGTCATTGCCAGGACTACGATAATGAGCACGAAGCAAAAAGCAATAAACAAAAATAATAGAAAATAATACTGATGAAAACAAGATTAATATGAAACATGGCAACTTCTCATTTTTCGGCATTTTAATTTAGCGCGTTGACGGCATCAAGAAATAATATCTCATTATAGAAATTAATGGGAGAGAATCATGTACAGCAAACCAAATGGGCTGTCTGACAGAAGGGGCTTGTGCTCAAAACACTATGTGATTTATTTTGGCAATCTTTTTTCCATACAAACAGTTTAGTAAAGTTTGATAAAAACAAATGTGGCAAGAAAATAGAAAAAAAGCACCAAAGTTAAAGTTGAGTGCAGATTTCAAAATTCATTACCTGTGGGAAATGTTATTATGGGCTTTAGTGATGGCAATTAGAATAACACTTTCGCGCCAACATTAACACAGCTATCGACAACTTTTACCCTTTCCATAACTAATTACTTTTTGTTTATGCCATGGCTGCTGATTAAAACTGCTTAGAGCTTGCGTGTGGCGGAAAGTTCATGGGAGCCGTAGTAATAACCGTTTCAGTCGCGGTAGTTATAATTATTATGCTAATTTTCTGACTTAAGCTTTTATTATTTTGCCAACACATTACTTTTGCATTTGGTGTTTACTTTTAATTATAACACCACTTCTAGGCAATCATGTTTATTTTTCATTAGTTGGCCAATATTATCAAATGAATCCGCCATGAGCTGACCTAAAAATTCATATTGGACTAAGAAATGCTTTCAACTCAAGTAATATTTATAAGACTTACGTATAAAATATCCGTATGTATGTATGTATGCGCATATGTACATACGTGTATTTTTACATTCGTGTGTGCATTAGATAACATTTCTTTTGACGTTACATATGTCGCTTGTTTTAGTTACTTCTTTCGTTTTATCTACTTCGCTGTAAATGATGGTTTCCCTCATTTATACGGTCGCACAGTTTTTCTTTTCTGCAGCCACGTTTTGCACAAAAAATTAAGTCAGTCAGTCAGCAACACCGATTTGTCTCTGTTAAACGCAGATCCACCCGCAGTTAAACGGACCTGACGATGCACCACCGTAGCGGGTTTAGGTTACAACGCAATTTGCAAACAAATGAAGAAATGAAATGATGCGAGCAAGAGAATCACCAGAAGAGAAGTTAACAGGAAGTATAATGGGCGTTACATTTTTCACAGTCACCAACAGCCGCGTTCTGCTTTGGACCCATAATCTAATTCGCGAACTTTTGTCAGCGTTGTGAGAATAACAACAGCAATGAAACCAATGATGGGGAGGATGATAGCCCAGGGCAGTTAAATGCATGTACACCCAGATCTATTAAAACTGGTTGAATGTGACCTCGCAGACGTCGTAGCGAAGCGCACGGCATATTGGTTGTGAAGACAAAGTTATTAAAATTAAGGTTATAATACGAATACGATTCTGAGCCATGAAATGTCAGAAGCAATAAAAAAATTAATTAAAAAAATTAATTATAAAACGATACAATTACATATGGAAGCACATTAGGGCGGGCTAATCTGTTCTTAAAATATATAACCTACTTTTTTCGGCCAATGAAGTATTCTTATGCCAATTCTGAACAAAAAATCCATTGCTATAAAAGATTAATTGTGCAACGATGCAATTACATGTGGATGCACATTTGGGTAAGCCTATTTGTTCTTAAAATATATAATACAGATTTTTTCGAACACTGAAGTATTTTAATGCTAATTCTGAACAAAAAATTTATTGTTCTAAAATGGATTTCGGTCCTCCTTACTTTTAATTTTACTTATTAAATAATAATAAATTTTTATCTATTACTTTTTTTTGTTGAAGGAAATGTTTGAAAGAAGCTTCAAAACCTGCCACTATTGACTATGAAATAAAAGAAACCAGAAATATACAACAAAACAATTATTTATCCCAACTATTTTATTTCGAATTATTAAAAACATATATAAAAACCAAAAGTATTAAATAAACAAAACTCTAGCTGTAGAATGTTACAGAAAAAAATATTACAATATATATTCACTAACTCTCAATAGTTTTTATTATAATATTACACTGTAAGGCAAAAAAAAATTTTATTTATTTTTTTATCAAGCTGAGTCAAAAAGAAAAAATGGATACCCCCAATATTTAATTAACTTCCGCTTTTAATCCTGGAATGGGTTCACCTTTAGTTTTAATACTGAAATGGGTTCACCTTTAGATCTAGTCGGTCAATAACTAAAAAGCCAATAGAATTATGAACAAATTTCAAGGAGACATCGCGGACATCGACAACAAAATTTGATGGTGCTAATGATGGTTGAGAAGTATTGAAAGTATTGACGCTATTGACCAGTATTTGTACGTCGTTTAAATATTGCATCCTTCTTTTGAACACACACAAAATTTTATATCGATATGTTTACTAACCCCTTGCTTGCAACGTTTGAAATTGGCATATGTTATAATAATTTATTATTTTACAATGGCGGGAACCGAATATCATGCATGAGAAGTATTGAAGGTTTGTCAGCAAAAAAAATTAAAAAAAGGTGGATGTATAAATAATCTGTTTTTTTAATTTTTTAAGTGGGCATCGAGGGATTTAAGGGATGCAAGTTCAACATTCGTAACTTACTGACTACATACATAGACATCTCTGATGAAGAGTACTCCATAGTTTATAGACAAAATACGTGAAAAACTACATGTTTCCGGGAAGTTAGTGCCTTCGTTAACAATTTATCGAAAATTGGATAAAATCTTTTGGACCGTTTTAAGTTAAATAAAAAAGAGTTTGTTCATCGTTTTATAACTATGGAAGAGGTTTGAATCTACTACCATCTAAACTGAAACAAGGACGATTACTAAGGATTGTAGGGGAGTTGAAAACAGGTATTTTGTGCGATATTATGTGCACCTTACCATGCATAATTTCCCTGCCACAAAAATTGAATATGTTTTTCTCAGCCCTAGGACAGCCTTCTTAACTAGAATTGAATAGAAAGTTTATTTCATTTAAAAATTCATATTCTTTTGATTTTAATACTTTTCAACCAAACTATCCATGCATTATTTCCAGCCAAAAAGATGCTATAAAAAAACTGTAAGAATATCTTGGAAAGTTTAAGCTTTGGTTTACGGCTTTTTGCGTACCTACATACTACTTATAATGATGTGATCATCCTTAATGATTTTCGTTATTGTATATAGTACATAAGAATAGTACAATTTCTAGCAAGGCATATGTTTAAGTCAGTAGCCTAATATCGTGCCTCATTTATATTCTGTATTGTTCAGCGGGTATGTGTTGACGTCCGTTTATTCGCCAGTCAATGGTTTTGTGTCGTTACCCCGCGTCTACGCTTTCTGCTAAATGTGTCTTAACATCTGTGAAATTTCTGTTTTGACTTTGCCCGTTTTCTCATATGAGCAACTTGCTGTCTAATCACATGGGGATCGGCAACGGTCTAAGTGAGTTAGCTTAAAGACTGACAGCCACTTCTTATACCTAAGAAGCTGTCTAAGCAAAGTATTTTCAAAGTCGCGCCGAGCGAATCAGATCACAGTACGGCAAGAAATACGTTTAACATTGGAAGTTTGCGTCTACACCTGACATATATTTTTTCACAAAGCTTTTTTTCTTTCTTTAGAAGGTGGAGTATGGCTTTATAAATCTTTAGCACATAAACTGTCTATTTTGCCATATACCTATTTAACGAATTCCATGATCATAAGTGCTATTTCCATAAGTTTTTATACCCGCGCTCACTTATGCACAAGAGTTTTATAATTTTGACCACATAATCATTGTTTGTTATGTGACATCATTCGGTACTCGAGAAAGATATATTCATACATATATGTCTATAACAAAGTGCTCAGATTGATGATAAGAGTCGATTTAGTTCTGTATGTCCGTCCATCCGCATATGCGCACGTTAGTTTGACAAAATATTACAATACTTATATTTCAATGAGACTTAGTTTGCAATTATCGTTTATCCAAAGTAGGCTGGTATTAGAAAAGGAGGAAATCGTTTGACAATACCTCTCATACTACGTTTATTTCCAGTCAAACAGAATAAGATCGACATCGGGCCAAATAGTGTCTCAATATACGACACAAGTAAAATATTGAAAATTGGCGGGATCACGCATACTTTTGGGTCAATGTGTGTATCCGCCACAAGCTTAATATTGCTTGCAATCTCATTTAGATCCTACATAAATATCATTGAGATCGAGTAAAATTCACGCATATCTTTCAAAGTGACGATTATAAGTCAGTCGTGAGTAATTCCCCGACGGCACCTTTCTTTAATGTCACCTTTGACATTTATTATGTGACATAGATGTGCTATTCTACACGATAGAACAACGCGTTAAATTTACTGAAACTTAGTATGAAAAGTGTCGATTTTTAAGAACAACATATCACAAAATTCGCAAGTAAGTCAACAATTCAAAGCTTGGTGGAAAAATTCCAGGAAACTGGTTCTGTCGTGGGTAGAAAAAGGACACGCATACCAAAAACTGGGCGTTCTGTTGAGAATATTGGTGCTGTAGCGCCAAGTGTTGCTGATCAGCCTTCAACATCGATATCTCGACGCTCCCAACAATTAGAGACTCATGAATCGACTATTTGGCGGATCTTATTTGTAGACATGCTCCTACGGGGACATTTAGATGATGCCATTTTGAATAAATATAGTATAACCAGAAAGCGTCTAAATTTTTGCATGTTTTATTTTAAAACAACATGTAGGTGCGTCTTTTGAAATACCCTTTATTTTAAAATTAAATGTCGATCCATCTGAACCTATAACTCTCATTGCCTATGATTTTATTTACTTTACAAAATTAGCACTTCTTTACCTTTTTCATTTCCATTTTGTGAAACGCCAGAATCTCTCCACAAAAATAGTTCGAGGTGGCCGTTCTCTGCATTGATTAAACTTTTTAAAAGAGTGCTTTCTATGTTATTTCCGCCTCTTCCAGAAAAACTTCATTTCATTTGTGCTTAAAGAAAGTTCCCGTCAGTTGCACAGCAATTTGATGCGAGTATTCATGGCATAATGAAGATATTTTCCAGATCACTTTGCCACAAAACGGTTATTGAGGGATCTTTATTTTTACGATCTGCATCTCGGTTTTCTCGGCAAAGGGCCTTCTGCACCAATGAATTTTATATCTTGTGACCTTGACGTTTGCTTAAACTCAGCTACCACATTTGTTTTCGGTCCTTAAAAAAATTATAAATTGTGGGGTAACTACGCTGCCATATCATTGGCGATTCAGCAACAGGTTTCTGCACTTTCATTTCACACGTATTCATACACTTGTCTATTCAATCGTCGTTTAGAGAGCAATGAAGTAATATTAGTGAAGACTGCGATACTTTTTTTCGTATACCCCCAACACAATCTTAGTTTTTTCGTCAGCAAACCACTGCCATAAACCTGCTTACTTAGGCAACCAGTTGATTCTTTCAAAATCGCTGAGAGCCGGTTTAAAGTTTAAGGTAAAGGTAATCTAAAGCAGCAACCGCCGTAGCCGAATGGGTTGGTGCGTGACTACCTTTCGGAAGTGCGTGGGTTCGAATCTCCGTGCGTGAATCACCAAAATGATAGAAATAGTCGCGGTCACCCTCCGCAAACCTCCGAGTGTATTTATGCCATGTGAAAGTTTCTCATGAAAGTATTTGCTGTTAGGCATAAGCTTAAAACTGCAGGTTCCTCCAATTGTGGGGCAACATGAAGACGGACACCCCAAATAAGAGGAGGAGCTCGCTCTAGGTTAGGTTAGGTTAGCTTGAAGCGGTTGTCTTGTGGGACACACTCAGGCTCATAGCCCACTGTGATGCTGCGTGGGAGAGCTTTCCCTATTTCTCCTAAAACCATTGTGCGCTTTTCAAAAATTATAGAAGATCTCCTATTTCTGCGGAACTGAGATCTTCCAATTCGTTAAAAATTGTTTGCCTAGAATAGCAAATCTCCGTCTGGATAGAGCAGGACAATGGCACAGAAGGTGCAAGATTGTCTCCTCCTCTTCCTCATCAAGACAACTTCTACAGAAGTCGGGTGCTTACACACCCATCCTTTGGGCGTGCCTACCTATTAGGCAAGCTCGCTCTAACACCCAAAAAATGTATGTTATGCCACGGATATCGCTTGTCAGGGTTATACCATTTTCCATCTCCATTACTAAGCATGGATACTCAGAATGATATATTTTGATTTTTAACACTCTATTCACTTTTCCTCTTGCCATAATATCTATTCATTTCAATCACTTTGCTTATGAAGTTGAATACAACTGCAAAATGCTGCTCATTTGTCGCATACAAGCTCAGTCAAAACATAGACAAAAATTCATCATTTTAAAGTCAATTTTTAGCACTAGGCTTGCTGCATTTCAAAAAAGAGCAACACCAACAGCATGGTAAAAGCATCAATAACATCAACATCAGCATCACCAATGCTGCAACAATGTCAACAAAACGTTACCCTCAACTGTTGTTGCACCTAAAATAACAAGACCGATGCCAGTCAATTGAACCGGTTGCATGCAAATGATGGTTTTGTGCCAATTTCAACGCAATGCATGTAGTTGCGGTTGTTTGTATTATTGTTGCGAATTGTGGTACGTAGATACATACATTCATATGAACAGTGTAGGCATTACGCATTCATTGCTATTCATGGCTTTGGTCAATATAGCGGCTCGTCAAAATTGCAACGTAAACAAACTCTGCACACAGCTCCTTCTCTGACGTTGTCGTTACGTGGCTAACTTACCGTTACGTGAAAAGCTGGAAAATGTGTTGACTTAAGCTTTTCGGCTGGGTAGCTCCGATGTCGGTTTGTTGCCATAGCAGGACTTCATGCGTGCGTAAGTAAATTATTGGCATATGGTGTAGTACAGTTGAGTAGGTTCTGATAAAGGCTCTGACTTTTTGAAGTATGTTAAAACACCGAAGAATAACTTTTGTCATATGTCCACAATTATTTGATTCTCTGATATTCACCGAGAACCGATTAGAGGTATTGCGATTTATATTATACATTCTTTACAATTCTAGTAACGGTGTTCCCGCGACGGGCATCAGACCAATCAGTAATTGTGGATTAGTGTTAGTGGAGTAATTGACGGTAATGCACAATGAACGCAGTGTGAGGCGTAACATTCTCGTAGTGAAAAACCCAAGGAACCCAGGCAATGTTTAATATTCTCTATTTATACATTTCCATTGAAGCCCTTGGGCTAGTCTCTTGTGGTGTTTCTCGTCTATATCGTGACTTAAGCAAATAATTTTGCCCTTCTATTGATTGTTTTGCACAATCTTCATCTACATACATATTGTGTTTTTCTCTGACCGTTAATACTGGCCGTCATTCAACGATTGGCAAAGCAATCTTCCACGAATCCATCTATGCTAATTTCACCGACATGTGTTTTGGCTGACGACTTCCAATATTGACTGATTGACTGTGAGGAGTCAAAGAGATCCTGGTCGCGTCCTTCGTTTGGTGCAAGCAACTTTCAAGAAACTTTGCGAAGAATCTGATATCAACTCCTGGGGCACTGCTTACCGAGTGGTATTATCCAAAATAAAAAGCACATAAACCCCCGAAATTACTTGCCCAGAAAGGTTGCGCAAAATTGTTACGACTCTCTTACTTGAAAGATATGAAAACATGTTGTCGCACTGCATTCAACACGAATTAGCCCACATCACTTCTGTTACCGAGCGAGATCTCGGAGAGGCGTGCACTAAAATTCACTCCCAGAAAGCTCCAGGACCGAATGACACAGCCAATAGGGCTCTGAAAATTGCGATTGCTGAACGTACAGACATATTTTTGACGGTATTCCAAACTTGCCTTACCGAAGGCACTTTTCCAAAGAGGTGGAAGATGTAAATCCTCATGCTTTTACCCAAGGGAAACAAAAAGCCTGGTGAATCCAAGTCTTGCCGACCGCTATGCCTACTAGACACAGTGGGAAAGATTCTTAAGAGAATTTTCTAACAGTACGGGTTCGGGAAATCTCGCTCAACAGGGCGTGCAATCAAATGCTGGGGGAGTAGCAATAGATGCCATTGAGGACATGAGATGGCGTGGCCATTCGGAGAACGTAGGTTCGAAACGCCGTGAAACATCAAAATGAAGAATACGTTTTTTTTCTAATAGCGATCGTCCCTCAGCAGGAAATGGCAAACCTCCGCCATGAAATAGCTGCTCACAAAAACCATTTGCCGTTCGGTGTTGGATTAAAACTGTAGGTTCCGTCATTTTTGGAACAACATCAAGGCACACGCCACAAATAAGAGCTCGGCCAATCACTCAAAAAAGGGTGTAAACGCGAATTATATGTACATACGTATAACGGAAGGCATTGGATTCACGGATGATATCGAGATGGTAATATCGGCGTATCAGTATGGAGGATCAAGGCTTGGTTGACGCCCATGAACTTGGAATAAGCTGAACACAAAACTGATGTGGTTTTAATAAGCAACATGAAGGCAGTAGAATCCATGAAGGTAAAATATGCGGTGTGCAGTGCTATCTGGCACGAATAATGCCAAGCAACGATGGCCCTAGTCACTACAAAGAAATCTACATATATAGTAGTGTTTTATAGTGTTCCTGGTGACAGCTCCCACATCTTTCATCAACACAAGATTGTATGGCTGAAAGCTTCCATGATTGCATAATACCGAACTTATGGTCAACTAACTCCCCAGACCTTAATCCCCTGGATTGCTACATATAGGGTTTAGTTGAACATGAAACCAATAAGCAGACCCAATATCTCAAGACTATCGCTGTTCTCACAGGGCATTGGAATGTAGGGGAATATGCGGCGAGGTTAAACTTACCACACAGCAATATTAATAATATCACCTTAATTTAAAAGAAAATAATGTTTCGAGGAATACGATAGGGCATATTCACACTATTTAGTAGTCCATATCTGGACTTGTTTATATGGAAATGACTGTATGTACATCTGTAGTGTCACTTCTGCACTTCTAATTTGTTAATGCTCTCTCATACAAAATATTACTCAAGTGAGCGGAGAAATGGCGAATCGGACGCAATTATTGAAGCTTAATGTCTGAACCAATTAAAAGGTACACAAAACATACACAACCCAATTAGGCTGAAGCGGCCACAAACATTTCGTATCCAGTGGTCCTCTAAAACCTTAACTCCTTACCGAATTTAATTGTAAGCTCTCATCGCAAAGAAATCATGAAATCGGCAGTCTGCTTTAAGTGCGTATCCTTTTGGAATCTATGTATAAGTTATCTACCACTAATATGTGTTGCTGCTCCCAACTTTTATGCTTGTGTGCTTATGCATATATTATCTATAACGATTTTCAACATTATTGGTAATCAATGAACTTTCAATATTCAGTGCATCAGCCAGCTTCTATTAACTGGCTACCCGGATCTTCTTCCATCACTCAGTGACACTCTAGTTGCAAACACGTAACAGGCAACAAAGTCGAGGCAGCATAACTTGTGTAATCAGCACTTTATTCATCCGTCTTAATGTCTTTGCTTCCACTTTTTGTTGGCCACTACGCACTTCCTTCCTGTCTTCAAACGAAATGAAACTCAATTAAAAATGTAAATTGGAGAAATAACAAAGTTTTTCCCACACAATTACACAAACTTAATCAAAATTTAATGAAGGGAAGAGGGAAATTAAAACCAGTAGAACAAATTGTACTCCTACAACACCGAGTAAATGTGTACATATGTATGTATAGCACATAGATACTCCTATACGCGTACAAGTATGAATATTTATTTCGAACGAATGAACATCGCAAATGAAAACAAACGCTAACGCGAATGTAAAGTACGCAAGGGATAGTATGTAATTGAGTAAAAATAAAAAAGTCTTTGGACGCGACAACATTCAAAGCGTGTCAGTAAATGTTTGTTGCGGAGAAAAAACTTTCGAATTCCAATTTACAAAGAAATTGTGGTATTTTTGAATTTTAGAAATAGCCCATTTAACGAAAAGAAACACAAATTTTTGTAAAGTAAATCACAATTATGTAGAAATATTTAAAGAGTTTTATGTTTATTTCAGATATAAAAATTACTTGTACATTTATTTCTTAATTTTAACGGCTCATCGAACATACATATGAACATCATTCACTATATGAATTAGATAACTACCGGCAACCCATTTCAAAACACAATCGATCGTTAGCTCCTCAATTCATAGTTTCTTTAAGTCGTATATGTACGAGGAGGGTCCAATAAGTAGCTGAGTTAGAAATCAAGACATCATTTAAAAAAAGTTTTTTTAATTTTATCATGTTAGGGAACAAAAAAAAGTCGCAGGGAGTCAGATCGGGTGAATACCGGGGGGTGCGGCTGCAATTCATAACGCAATTCAAGCAGTTTGGTGACGGCACCTCCGGATGAATGTGCTGGTGTGTTATCGTGGTTAAACAGCACCTTCTTTTTCGCCAAATGCGGCCGTGTCTCCTTCAATTTTTTGTGAAAGCGGTCCAATAACTCACTGTAGTATTGTTCAGTGATCGTTCTTCCATTTCCTAAAGCATCCATGAGGATGACGTCGTTCGAATCCCAATTGTCGCCTTCCTTGGAGAAGATTCACAGGTAGAAGTCCATTGTTTTGATTGTTGCTTAGATTCTCTTGTGTAATGATGAATCTCGGTTTCAACAACGGTAACAACTCAACGCAAAAATTCCTTCGGATCTCGCTTAAATTGCTCCAACCACGGCTTTGAAGTTACAGCCGCATCTGATTGTTGTTTCTTGTGAGCAATCGCAGCACCCATCGAGCCGACAATTTCATTCAATTCATTGCCAACTTATCATGTAAAATATTAATTGCCATTCCGGTCGACACACCTATGGTCTCCGCGCTTTCGTTCATCAAACCAAAATCGAGAATCGTATTGTGGGCTTTTTGAATGATTACCTCGGTAACCACGTCTGTCGGGTGTCCTGGTCGCTCCTGATCATATATGGTGAAGCGTCCCCAAGAACAGCATCCCACTTTGTTTTTATTACCTCGCATTTTTTCCCATCCCAATGCAAAAAGAGAAATACCGAACGGCACTGCTCTTTTGCCATCTTAGCAAAGATCACGAAATACGTCTTACTCGAATAGCTGCCAAATCGAAACTAACCTATCAATCAGTCTGAAATTTGTTTTGCTGTCGTTTGATAGTAGGCAGCACCTGATGCTAATACCAACTTCCCTCAGGAACGCCCAACGTTTAGGCAAATTTTTAATTCCCTGCTCAAAAAATTGTTTGTCTTTGGAGCCAAAATAGCTACCATCCGAGCTCGTTCAGCTTGCCAAATGTTTGCCTTGCGGTATGAGGTCTTACATTGTCGTGGTGAAACAAAACTTTGCATCTATTCACTAAAGACGATCGATTTTTGTTAAGTGCCTCATTAAGGTTTGATAGCTGATGGGAATAATAATCAGCAGTTATCGTCTGGTTTGGTTCCAGAAGTTCATAATAAACAATACCGGCCATTTCCCACCATATATACAGGAGACTCTTCTTGCGTTGAAGGCCATCTCTAGGGGTCGGTTCTGGTGTTTCATCTTTATCTAACCATTGGCGTTTGCAAACAGGATTATTGTAAAGGACACATTTTTCATCACTAGTAACGATACGGTTCAAGAAACTTTCATTTTCAACCCGTTGCAGCAGCTGAGAACACTCATTCACTCTCTGCTGAAGGTTGGCGACGGAAAGTCTATGCCGAACCCAGCGTTTTCCCAGCTTTGAAACCTTTTTCAACTTAACCAGGTGCCTGTGAACTGTTCCATGCGATGAATTTAACCTCTGAGCTATGATATCGACTGTCAAATTTGGCTCAGCTTCCACGAGTTCGAGCAAGGCGTCGGAGTTAAAGACTTCAGGACGACCAGCGCGCGGGGCATGCTCCACGTCCCAGTTACCACTTCGGAATTTTGAAAACCGTTTTTTCGCAATCCTTACACTCACGGTATCCTCTCCGTGAACAGAGTTTATTTCTGCAGCAGCAGTTGTTGCATTTTTACCACTTTTATAAAAAGTACAAAATAAGCCTCTTATATGCGTTCGAAGATTCCACTTATTCCATTATTTTTTAACAACACGTGCTTCTATCCGCGACTAAAATCACTTGTTGACTGCACAATATAACAAAGAAAATATAAATAGTTCCGTTATATTCCGCGAAAAATTTTTTGTACGCAAAGATCGTACAAAAGTGAAATTATGGGTAAAATACGCACGAACTTATGGACTGACCGATAAATTCAAAATACAGTACCGTTTTCGGTATAGCCATCAACGCCGTTTTATATTTTTCGATTACTTCCCTACGGCTGTTTTTAATTCAATCAAAGAGATAAAAATGTAGGGAGCCATATGAGGTGAATTTGATGGACCTTATATGGTAATCGTTTCGTTCTTGGTTAAAAATTCACGGCACTGTCGACAATAGGACGTTGCGTTATTATGGTGTAAAATCCACGAGTTGTTTTTCGCAAGTTCTTTCTTTTTTGGCGAATCGCTTCACGTAAAAATCTCACAACACTCAAGTAAAAGAACTTATTAATTGCCTGAACTTCTGGCAAAAAATCGTGTGCCATTGTGGTTCATAAAACCGCGAGCATCGCTTTATTTTTTCATTCATTCACTCGCTTGATGTCTGGATTGCGTGTTGTACTCATAAACACATGCCTTGTCTCCAATAATGATACGTTTGATGAATGTTGAAATGGATTCAGTCTTGAAAATCCAAACCTTGGCGATATCAACGCGGCCTCATTTTGCCATGATATTTAGATCTTTTGGGCCCAACCACCAATTTTGCATCCCAAATCATTAACTACAATATTCTGAGTGGACCCGTAAGCAATGTTCCAGCCTTTGTCCAGCTCTCTGATGGTTAATTTGCGGTTACTGATCTAATTTTCTTCAATTTGTCAAGAAAATGTTTTGACATACTAAAATGTTCAAGTCATTTGCAATTCTTTAATTAAAACCATCGCTTCTTATTGAATTTGAAGAGCCTTTCAAAATTATTTAATTGACATACATAGTTATGAATACTTCATAATGGTAAACTTTTTGAATTCAACAAAGCAAGCAAAAACAAAAACAACCGCTTATGTTTCGGCATCGTTTGCTAAGATGATTTGATATACCCTTATCTCCCTGAGTTGTTACACACGTGTTAGTCAACAATCAACAACGCAAAATACCTTACCGCGCCGAAGGTACTCGTATTTTGTTGTGAAAAGTGGCTGCATATCCGCAGATTTGGACAAAAATTGTGAACTTAGAGAAAAGTGTGAGCACGAAGTTTCTCATGAAACACTCAGCTAAGTTATGCAATTTATGCACAGCCTATTGAAAAGCCGTTACCTTTCGCTAAAACATACCATGCCCAGCCGGATAGCTACTGGGATGATATGATATTCTACGATGAGACAAAAATCATGCTGTACTACAACGATGTACCTAATAGAATGTAGGGGTAGCTTTTAAAAGTCGTAGAGTGTGGCTTCTTTTTAATTGCAGTAAAGCATATTTAAAGAAATACTTTCGAAAAAAAGACTCAGAAGGTCGAGCAGGGCTCAAAAACGTTGATTGAGAAGATGCCCCAGTACTATCTCTTCTTCTTCTTAATTGGCGCGATAACCGCTTACGCGATTTTGGCCGTGTTTAACAAAGCACGCCAGTCGTTTCTTTCTCGTGCTAACCGGCGCTAGTTGGACACACCAAGTGAAGCCAAGTACTTCTCCACCTGATCTTTCCAACGCAGAGGAGGCCTTCCTCTTCCTCTGCTACCTCCAGCTAGTACCGCATCGAATACTTTCAGAGCCGGAGCGTTTATATCCATTCGGACTACATGAACTAGCCAACGTAGCCGGTGGATCTTTATTCGCTGCGCTATGTCGTCGTAAAGCTTATACAGCTCAGCGTTCCATCGACTGCGATACTCGCTGTTGTCAACGTGCAAAGACCCAAAAATTTTGCGTAGAACACTCCAAGCGACGCTTCATCAGATGTTGTCATCGTCCACGCTTCTGCGCCATACGTTAGGACGAGCATGATGAGAGCCTTGTAGCGTGTTAGTTTTGTTTTTTAAGTGGTGGGTCCCAAACCCAGCGCACAACCAACTATCCAGGAATGTTTCGCCTTCTCACGTTAGCTCACTCCCGAACGGGTGTTCTGAAGCTACCCAGGGCATACGTGGGCTAATCCCGGACGTTGTGAGCTGCTTGAACCATATGTAGCAGAATCGTCCTAGCCACTCCCAAGTGAATGGGGATCAGTTACTTTCCCCACTTGCGTGGACTTCTACATATGGAACCATCCCCAGTACTTTTATGAAAAACAGTCTGCTAGGTTTTGAGTCATTTGAGTCATAATTCTGTAATTTCAAAATTCTGTAATGACAAAATATAGTACTGGGTACTAAAATTCTGTTTATATTCATTTTGTGAACTAATATTTGCACCAATTTTCATTGAATTATACTAATTTTTGCGGAAGCTGCTGTGCTGGAGGTCGGGCAGACGGACGGATGAGCAGGGATGTCTAAATCGACTCTCCTCATCATGTTATGTGAATAGAATTATATGTAATACTTTTGTTGACAATTGCGCGCGGGTGTAGAAATTAAGGCCTGTACAGCAACATGTTTGTTCAGAATAAAAACTTTTAATTTTGCCAATAAAAATTAAAAACATTTCGCAATTATGTTTTTTTTTTGTCAATTTCCTCGCTCGGCTTACAAAGAATGTTGGACATTATTTGAGGCTTTGTTTTGAAACTTTAACATTTATTTCTCTTGTTACTTACTCTCGACTGCTGTGTTGTTGTGGATAATCGTGTGGTAAATTGCACTCAAGTCGTTAGAATCCCATCATCCATAATGGGGTGAATGGTGCGAAAGGCGAAAAGTGCTTGCAGCTGCAGTAAAGACGCTGACCAGAGTAAAAGTCAAATTGGCAGCAGTGTGAAAAAACTAATTTTTGGTACACCTTGTGCAGCATTTGCAAATAATGAATTTCTTCTCCTTGTTTTGCGATTATTTTCGCGCAGCTTTTAGTTCAAATTGTTGTGAGAATAGTCGCGTTTCATTTGTAATTATCTCGAGAAAATTAAAAATTTTGCGAACCAAGCAATTTTTGCTTGCATGTTGTTATGTTGAATTTGAGAGAGTATTCTTTGACTTACATTCATAAAAAAAGTTCACTTTTAATTATCCAATGAAGTTTTTGTAACAAGAGCCATGTGAAATGTTTCTGAAAATATATTTTTAGAACTTTCAACTCCTTTTTAATAGGCCATTTAAAGATTTGGAGAAAATGAGGGAAAATAATGAGATAAAAATTTACAAAAATATCTGTATTTAGTTGTATCTGTATTTAGTTTCATATGCCCGAATATTACAATTAACTTATGTTGATAATTTTTTTGATAACTAAAGGGTAAGCATAAGAGCTAACAATAAGATGGTTGTGGACTTTATGTGGAAACATTATAAAATTGGCAAAAATAAATAGAACTTTTGTTCGCTGCAAAGACAGTTTTTTTGCCTTACAAGAAGAAAGTGACCAATGGAGCAAATATTAAAATGAAAGAAGCGTTCATATAAATACTAATAAATAATAATTGTGCAATAATCGCTTAAGCGACAGCTGGGCATACCAAATGAACCCAAGTTCTTCTCCACTTGATCTGTCCTTTTCCTTTGCTACCACCACCAGTTACCCCATCGAATACTTTACATCCGTTGTGACTAAATAAGGGAAAACTTATTCCGTTTTCAATTAGTTTGGAAAATTGCTGCAATTCAATTCAAAGTAAAAAATGTGTTTGTTTGCCCAATATTACCACCTTTTGCCTTGACTATGGCCTTGAGACGGTCCAAAAACGAATCGCTGCCCGAATGTGACTTTCAGGTATTTCGGCCCATTTTTTAGTGCTCTCCAAAATGGCCCAGTGGCCCCAAGAAAATAATCCATCAGATTCGCGTCTGGTGAATTTGAGAGCGATTGTGTGGACGTTATAAAGTTCTTTTAGCCATTTTTGGTTCACTCGAGCTTTGTGAGACGGTGCGGAGTCCCGTTGAAAGTCCATGGTCTGCCAGCGAAATATTTGTCAGCCCACGGCTTCAAATCAACCTCCAGAATACCTTCCCGATAATATTTCGCAGGTTCGATTATAACTATTGGACAGCGGCCCAAACCATTACCTGTGGTGGGTGCAGCTTCCTGGTGGCCAATCGATGACTCAAATTCTCGTATGAAGGGTTGATCAAATAAACACTATCGTTTTGGGAGTTTACGAGTTGCTCATTTGAAAAATTTTCTCGTCAGAAAACGCAATGTTCGGAAATTGACCGCTTTCGGCCAAGCGAAGCAACTTCTTCGCTCTCTCAATTCTGACTTGTTGCTGCTTCGGTGGGAGATCATGCTCCTTTTGGATCTTGTAAGGCTTGACTTTCAGATCATTTTTCAGTATGCGGCGGGCATTTTCAGTTCTTTGACCATTTGATTGGAACTTCGTTGAGTAATGCTGCGATAAACAAAAACTTTATTTACTATAAGGTGCTGGAGCTCACGAGCAATCGCTGATTGTGATTTTCCCGCCTAATGAAATCACACTATTACGTTTGAAATACATTACAGAATTTATTTTTTCGCGTTTATTCTTGGCTAAATGCTTCCGCGCGCTTGTATAGAATACTCTGGACTGTCATTTAGCCAACTAACAGACAGCTGATGCCCGTTCGATCTGAAGTTGGTTACACTTCGAGTGCCGGACCCTGTATATTCTAACAAATAAATTAAACCCTCATTGCATTGAAAAGTTTTTGACTGTGATCGGGGCACTGGAATTTAAATATAGATTACAATCACACCTTTCTGAAATATATAAGGTTACTACAAATATACGAAAATGAAAAATGAAACGAACGAGCCGCTATGTTCTATATAGAACTATTGTCAATATTGTTCAATTAAGTACTTTAAATTAAGGTAATAGGTATGTTCAATAAATTTAATTCAGTGTCCTTTAATTTATTAAAATTAAATTAAAATTTTCCTGTTTAAAATTGTCAGATATGTAAGGCATTTGCACGTTCAATACCAATTAACAAATCATTTAAAATATGATTTATAAATCGATTGAATCAATGAAACCAGTTTAGTAAATATATTTTAGTGTTTTTGCATTTGAATTACAATTAACTATTTCACTTATTCGGTTTGTTTGCAATTCACCGTAGATCTCAAAATAACTGGAATAGGTTTTGATGATCCACCTTCGGTGAGGTGATTTATCTATCAACATTCCATTCCTCCCATATGTTGGGAGTATTAGAGTACGGCTTATGACCAATATATCCTGCCAGGCTATCCAAACTAGAATCTAACCTCCACAATTTTAACTGCTAAACATTACGCATTAGTTCTTGGCTTGGAAGAACCAACGGCGTAATTTAAATGTTAATTTGGATCTAAAGATAATAAAACGATTTTTTTGCGGATAACTTTATTTGGGACTTGTTTCTTTTTATTTAATTTTTTTTTAATTAAGAAACATAAATTTATTAATGAAAAAAAAATTAAAATAATGCTCGCGTATTAGGCATTAACAACAATACACAGCTACGGGAAAAGTCGGCTTAGACACTTAAGGACAATCGTAGTTAGCTCATTTGAACTGATTACACAGTCCTGCGAGGTACAATTTCTAAAACAGCTATGGGTGTTTGCGATGCCGTTGTGGAAAATTAAAAAAAAATTTTATCTTGCTCAAAAAAAATTAAAAAAATGGCCAAAATCTGCATTTTTTGACTATTTAACCTCAAATTGCAAAAAATCCTGACGTGCTGGATTCATATTCGTTTTCAGCATAAGAAAACCTTCAGGAAACACCCATAGCGGTTTTAGAAACTGTAAAAAAGCGAGATTTCGCAGGCCTGTGTTATATGAAGTAATGATATATAAAACTTAACCACTTTCGAGATATTCGATTTTACAGATTATTTAAGCATCATTATTTTGAATGATTTATGTATGTGGGTGTATATGCTATTATAATACAAGGAATGTAAAATTAAACAAAAATTACGATGGTATTACTAAAGTCTTCGATTCGCCGCTTCCCTTCTCACCATGTGTGAGCTCAGATCGTTTAAAGAAAAACAAAGTTATCGAGCAAGATCCACGAGTAGCGAGTATGGCTATACTTCATAAAATTGGTATAACTCACTATATTAGGCAAGTTTCATTAGCAATACGAGTTGAAGCAAAAAAAGTTGGCCATACGTGATCTTACTAATACTCAATAAGTTCCAAGCAAATTTAATTTATGGCAGTTCCTTTCCAGTGCTCTCAATGTATGTTTATTTATGGCAATTGCTTCATCTACGAGTATTCGCCACTCGCTAACGAACCAAATAAAAGCAGAGCGAAAGGGTCACAGATGATTTAATGTCAATGTGTGAATGGGAATAATTTCTAATATTTGATATTTGCTGATTTCTTAAATTGCGAGGACTACGAACATTTTCCTGGAACTACTGGAAGACGTACTATTGTCATAAGGCAAAACATGTTTTTCCAACATGATGGGTGCCTAGTTGGGAAGGCTTGCCAGCATAGAGCCTCCGATGCATTTTCACTTGTGGGGTCAAACGAGGCGCCTTATAAACAAAGAGATAACTCATATCGAGAATGTGAATGACCTAAACCAAAAGAAGTTTGGCGCAGCTGACGAACTGTGGCGACGTCTTAGAACAAGCGTCGTCAAATGTATTGTAAGAAAAGGCATGATAATTTGTATTAGGAATATGGTGGTCATATCGGGTATGAATTATAATGAATAAAACAAAGTAAATTGGTAAGTGTTGTTTTTTGTTTTGTTTGTTGTTTCGTAGTCACGTGTTTTCACAATTTTTTCCGTTTTATGAAATTTTGCCATGGGTAACTACTGTAATTTAAATATTATACCTTTTTATATAGCTATAAAGACTTACTGGTTTTTAAACTATTTTTTACTAATTGATATATTCTTTAACTAAAAACAGAAGAAAACGAACCCAGCGGACCTACAAGTAAAATTCGAATTTTTTTTTATCAAATAATGCTGAAGTTTTGAACCTAATTTGGAAGTTTTTGAAATTACTTAAATAACATTGCTTTTAGGTATGTAAGATGACTTTGCCGGTAATACCTTTGAATAAGATTAATCTTACAGTTTAATTTTCTGTAGCGAATTAAAAATATTTTTCTTTATTAAAAATACTGTACTGTGGGATCAGACCAGTTTTGAATTCTCAGAATTTTTTTATAAAGATGAACCACTGCAAAAAAGAAATATATTATATTTAATGCCGAAAGGTTTTGCTACACGAAAAGTGTAGCCAAGAATGTGGTCACATTGTTCTAAAACTTCAAATTATATTTAGAGATTACTATTTGAGTTCATTTGTCTTATAAAGCGTTTTTCAGTAAGAGCGCTTCAACTTTTGAACTTTTTTGAATAAAACACAAACGGTTTGACTTTTTAACTAATTTTTTTTTTTATTATCGAGTTTGAATATATACATTTAAGTATGAAATTCGATTTCTTTTGCATGACCACCGCGTGCACGTTTTACGAAGTCCAATCGTTGAACCCAATTTTCGACCACTCTTTTGCATAAATCGGCCGAAATTCCAGCAATTTCGCGTTCAATATTGGCTCTGAGCTCACAAATCGTCGCCGGCTTGTTACTGTAGACCAATGACTTCACATAACCCCAAAACGGGACGGCTTGTTAAATGGACCGTAAAATGGCCGTAATGCTCTTAAAGTAGCATCAACAGAACGATTATTTTCATAAAAAATTTGCACGATTTGCAATCGTTGCTCAAGTGTGTAGCGTTCCATGATGAAATGTATACTAATGAAGTTTACAAATGACAAGCGAAAAATAAAAGATATTGCGTCGTTCGCCCTCCGTATCGGAAAAAAATGAAGCGCACCTATTGAAAAACGCCTTAAAAATTGCATTTGATTGCATATGATACACAAATATGTGTAATATGTACTTGCATATGTGTCCGGTGGTGGAATCAGAAATTAAAAGCTAATTAAAAAAATAATTATTAACGATAAAAATTTATTTCAATAGCTATTACAAGTTACAAGAAGAAAACAAGTTTTATATTTTTAAAATTACTTCCTTTAAATGTCCACTGTTACGTCGAATACGCTCTTGGAATCTGGCCTCCGTACTCCACGCCACTCACTGGAGAAGTGATGTCGGGATGCTGTTAAACTCGCGAGATTTTTTTCAATGTTGAGATGGTCGCTGGGTTTGACACTGGTCAGGATATGTCACTGAAATGGCTTATCAGTTTATTAGGGAAGAAATCACGCAGTATCGCCATAGTCTCTCTGGTCGTGTGCGGTGTAGCGCCACCTTGCTGAAAACAACATGGTGCTTGCTGAAGGACAGAAAATAATCGTTCAGCATGCGCCGATAAGATACACCGTCCACAAAAATTGCTTACCTTCGACGACCTTCGAATAAATATGGTCCACTAATTCCACTGCTTGACAATGCACACCAAACCATCACTTCTGGAATGTGAAGAAGCTGTTGATGTTTTGTGAATTATCGTGCAAAGTTGTAGCGGTTGGGGCCCGGCCGTGGGCTGTTTACCACCGAGCGTTCGGAACGAATCAAATCTTAACTTAGGGCATCAGGTAACCGTTAGTTGAAGTTAATAAAAGCTTTGACGAGCAGTTGCACACGAATCATTCGCCTTGAAGTACGCTTCGATTGCGAATGCACGTTGTTCACTCATCCACTGTAACATCGTAACTAAATAGCCGCATTTCCCCTAACGGTTAGGGAAAACTTTAAATTTAAAACCTAATTCTGCGTTCGGATACCTTGTATAAGCTAACGCAATACTTCACACAACTCAACCATAATACAACGCACAAGCAAAAAGTCATTGAGAAAATACCAGAGCAGCGATGGGCGTTCCCTTGGGAAACGCCTACTCCGCAAAGTACCGATCGCGTTGCAAAAGCACACGGGCTTGGTTTTTAGTCTACATAACGTGCAACTTTAAATAAAGATCAGCTTTCTCTCAGCTATCGACTTGGCTCCCATAGATAACTAAATATATACATATATTACATTATATTTAACAGGATGTCGGAAGGCAAAAGCAAACCCTTTAAAGAATTTTTTACAAAAATCAAGAGCTAAAAGAAAAAATGACCTTTCGACTCTTTGGCAGATTCTCTCGAGCGCGACAAAATCGATGTCGGCGTAAAAAACGATATCATCAGAGAAGAGCTCTAGGTCGGCCAGCGAAATGACAGCACAACTGCATAAAACAGGAGAAACAAAAGTCGAAGCCATAAAAAAAGGCAACTAACGTCAAAGCAAACATTGCAAAAATAAAGCCTACACTAAAACAAAGCAACACACATTCGCGTTTGAATTTACTGAATGCGAACTAAAACCATAGAGGCGTAATCGTTTCTTCCGGTCATCAAACCTTAGTGGGACATAGGGCATCAAGAGGTGTATTTATTGTAAAAATAAGCGGCAAAATACATTATCTAGTTACACAACCTCAAATATAGCAAAAAAGTCGTTCTCTTAAAAAACTACTTACCATACCTATTTAGTTTCGTGTTACAAATCCATGCGGTGGGCAAACTGAAAAAAAAGAAAAATGTGTTGGATCACCCTAGTGCATATACTAAATAAACTTAACAAACATCCACATTGACACAAAAACACAAACCTTCATGTAACTACTTATTCCATCAAAGCGTTTTGTGGGCAATAACTCGCGTAAATGGTAACATTAACATTTCATGGGGAACTATTATCAATGCATCTATTTTGGGCATTAGCATTGTATTCAAATCGTTTACAGAACGAATCGTAGGCGGCAATTATGTATATTTAGTTGTTTGCATTGTTTCCTTTTACTGGCAATTTATTTCGATTAGTGTGAGTACCGCATTTATCGCGCCACACAACAGCGAAAGTTAAAAGGACAAGAGAATTAAATACATACACATGCATACATACCCCGAATAGCCATTAGCGTTATATGTTTGAATACGAGTAATATGGCTTCGGTAAACGATTTATGATTTATATTACTACTTACTGATTGTGCATACACACGCTTAAAATCATACAAAATATAGTGATTATTCTGCATAGTGAATGAATTGAATTTTTTATGTAGAAAGTCGTGATCCTTTTTAGGTTACACCAAATTCGACCTCTAAAGGATCACTCAAATTGTACGTGACATCAAAAGCTTGAATACTATTAATTGTGATTCGCTCTTTATTTTGAACATACGTACTTCTTCTTCTTAATTGGCGCGATAACCTCTTACGCGATTTTCGCCGAGCTGAACAAAGTGCGCCAGTCGTTTCTTTCTCGTGGTAACTGGCGCCAATTGGACACACCAAGTGAAGACAGGAGGTACTTCGTTTTGTCCTCGTTCACCACCAAACCCATTCGCTTTGCCTTTTTATCCAGTTTGGAGAAGAACTAACAGCGGGGTTGTTAAGGCCGACGATATCGATATCATCGGCATACGCCAACAATTGTACGCTTTTATAAAATATTGTGCCTGAGCGATTAAGTTCTGCGGCTCGTACGATGCTCTCCAACATCAGGTTAAAGAAGTCACACGACAGCGAGTCACCCTGTCTGAAACCTCGTTTGGTATCAAACGGCTAGGAGAGGTCCTTTCCAATTCTGACGGCGCTGCTGGTGTTGAGCAACGTCATCTTGCATAGCCGTATTAGTTTTGCGGGGATACCAAATTCAGACATCGCGACATACAGGTAACTCCTTTCCGTACTGTCGAATGCAGCTTTGAAGGCAACGAAAAGATGGTGTGTGTCGATTCTCCTTTCATGGGTCTTTTCCAAGATTTGGCGTATTGTGAATACTTGGTCGATGGTAGACTTTCCAGGTCTGAAGCCACACTGATAAGGTTCAATCAGTTGGTTGATGGTGGGCTTCAGCCTTTCACACAATATGCTCGCTAGAACCTTATAGGCGATATTTAGAAGACTAATCCCGCGGTAATTGGCACAAATTGCAGGATCACCCTTCTTATGGATTGGGCAGAGCACACTTAAATACCAATCGAACATACGTACTTACTTATCTAAAATAGTATATTATTACTAAAAATTTTGATCCGAACCTGGTACTTGTTATTAAAGGAGTAAAAATTTATCAACCAATACAAAATAATTTCTCTTACCCAAAAAATATTGGTATTTTAAAGTTTATACCAGGTGGTACAAAAGTATCTATAATAAATTACTACAATATAATACTATGCTATACATTGAATAACTTTTTTACAAAGTAAAATGAAAATTATTTGAGTGATGGAAATCTTTTTAACCTTTACGCGCTTCATTGTTTGTCTGATTGTATACTGCAGCTATCTGGCGTACAAGTGCCAAATATTATAATATGATTGATGTAACATACGACGCATTTGCAAAAATTATAAATCTTCCGATAGGGAGACCTAAAAGCATAAATACTATTTTATACGGATGACTTCCTCATCTTTTTCTAACATCTCGTAATATTCTACTTGTTTCTAGTATATCAAGTTAGTCGTATCTCTTTTCCAGAGCTAGAAAGCATTACCCTTTGCGATCGAATATGTGCAGCGCTGGCACCGTCTGAGAATAAACGATGTGGCAGCCGCCGCTAGAAAGAGAAAGAGCTTTTGCCTCATTCGGTGTCAGTTTAACTAAGATATTACCAAAAGCCGGTCAAAGTTTCATTTAAAGAGGGGAAGACAAAAATAATTTGGCGAATTAATTGAAGGTCATAAAAATTGGAGATTTGAAAAAGCAAGGGATAAACCATGGCATAGGCCAGATAAGGACTTTGTTATGAAAATCTGGCAGGTTATAATAAAAAGTTGTTCGTACATATGTTTAATTTTAGCATGGAAAAGCACCTAAATCTAGGTGGTAATCAGTATTACCATTACATATGCCAAACTCCAGTCACTACCCTAAGCTGCAACTTTACAACTAAAGCAACAGACCTCTAAGTAAATATATTTCGGTGTATCAGCATTTAACAGATCAACACGTGCTCTCACCAAGGCTCAAATTGAATTTCTTCATTACAGCTGGCTCCAGTTAGTCAGCTCTCTTTTCTTCTGGCATAATTTATTAAGCGCTGTTAATGTCTTGATACACTTTTTATCCGAATATCATAATTTTTTTATGAAATAAATTTGCTGCATAGTGCCGCAATATTTTGTGCAGTGTAAAAAATTCGTGAAAATATCAATTAGCACAGGATGATTAGATGCAAATATGTTTTTATTATAACTTGGAGAGATATAATAAATTGAAGCCGCTTTACTCTATATTTCGGTTTTTGCAGCAAATAAGCGCTACGAAATAATGAGGAAATTAACAGCTTTAAAATAAAATACATCATTTAAATGTCCACCAAGAGCACGACCACAGGTAAACTCCGCCAAACAGCCGATTATTGAGAGCATCGAGATATCAATATTGAAGGTTGTTCAGCGACACTTTTTGGTCTGCCAATAAAGTACTATCTATATTATCCTCGACGGAACCAGTTTCTTGAAATGTTTTCAATAACCTTTGAATTGTCGATTCATTCGGATGATTACTTTCACCAAAAAATTACGAGTTTTGCGATATGTTGTTCTTTGAGATCGACAATTTTCATAATAAGTTTCAATAGTTTTAACGAGTTGGTCTATTGTGTTAAATTCAGTTTATATTGGCATCTAGGTGTCACTTTTGAAAGACCCTTCTTCAGGTTGTTTTGTATATATTTTACTTTTTACTTATTATTTTTATGAGGAGATTTTTCATGGCAGAAATACACTCGGCGGTTTGCCATTGCCTGCCGAGGGGCGACCGCTATGAGAAAAAAGTTTTTCTTAATTTTGGTGTTTCTGTTTACAAATAACAATTAAATTGCACGGCAATTAAAAATGCTTTTGTTTTTCACATCACTGTATCTGCATTTATTTGGTTGCCAGCGGTGTGTATGAATGTAATATTGACAAACATTTTGCATTATGTTTGATTTCTACTCGACAGCTCATCGTGGTACCGTGACAAATGGAGAGAGAAATAATTGAGATTGCACATCGGCAGGGACATTTCTCTGTGAATAAACTAAAGACTTAGTTGAGAAGGACTTCTACGTACCTCGTCTGGAAACTAAAGTTGCAGAAACGGTGAATAGTTGCATATTGATAAGGAAGATAAGCCACTGTTAACGTTTCATATAGACCACGTTGGCCCACTCATGATGACGCGCAAGATACATAATTATATCCTAGTAATCGTAGATGCTTTTTCAAAATTTGTGTGGCTTTATCCCACAAAAGATACAGGTGCGGATGCGTAATTGATGGATTAACAAAGCAAGAAGCCATTGAATCGGTCGAGTCTGACTCGACGACTAGCTAGGCAAAACATTTCTGCCATTCAAGAAGAAAACCGTAGAAGCTATAACCGTAAACGACAAGAAGACGTGAATTACAACGTCAACGACTTAGTGGCTATAAAACGGACCCAATTCAGTACAAATTTAAAATTGAAAAGAAAATATTTGGGACCATATAAAATTATAGAAAAGTTACCGCATGAACGTTATAAAGTGCAGAAACTCGATGAAGTAGAGGGAGCCAATTTGACCTCAACGACGGCAGAATACATAAAACCATGGCAGCCAGAATTCGGGTCGAATCTTGAGTCAGGAAGGCCAAAATGTAGGAGTGACAGACGGACGTAAGACAACGAGAAGCGGAGTCACCTTTTAACACTTTAACGTAAAACAGAGGACTGAAGCGAAGTATGATGTAGTCTATTCTCCATAATATAATATTGTACAACCGAATCTCTATTGTAACTTTGATTGTTCAATAAAATAAATACTGTTCCTAATAGATTACTAACATACATGTATATACATATATATAAATCAACGATATTCAAATTATTATTATAAATATCATAGGAGCGATATGTGCAAATATATTTCCTTTTCTAGTAGTTCTTCTTAAAAATGTGATCCAAAGCTAAAAAAAAATCAAGGAATAAACAAAAAATTATAAACATACTTACATATGTATGTGTGTATGAACTGAGTAAAGGGTGATTTTTTAGCTATTATCTTTTTAAACAGTTGGTTTGAACAACTGACGCACGTTTCGTGCTTTGTTTCACTGTCAAACATCTTCAGTTTGGTTTATAATTTAACCATGAATCGTCTTACAAGCGAACAACGCTTGCAAATCAATGAATTTTATTATAAAAATGCGTGTCCTTTTAAGAAAGTTTAAAGTCGAAAAATTGTGTTCAGCGACGAAGCTCATTTTTGGATCAATGGGTACGTAAATAAGCAGAATTGTCGATTTTGAAGTGAAGATCAGCCAGAAAAATTGCAAGAGCTATCAATGTATCCAGAAAAGGTCACAGTTTGGTGGAGTTTATGGGCTGAAGGTATCATTGGACCGTACTTCTTCAAAGATGGTGCGAATAGTAACGTAACTGTGAATGGTGAGCGCTACCGTGAAATGATATCCAACTTTTTTTTGCGCAAAATGCAAGAGCTTGACTTGCATGACATGTGGTTTCAGCACGCAGCACGCGTAACAATGGACTTGTTGAGAGGCGAGTTCGGTGAACATTTTATTTCACGTTCGGGACCTGTCAACTGGCCACCCAGATCGTGCGATATAACGCCTTTAGATTATTTTTTGTGGGGCTATGTTAAAGCTCATGTCTATTCAGACAAGTCTGCTTCAATTAACGCATTGGAAGACAACATTAAAGCATTTATATGTGAGATACCGGCCGAAACATTGGAAAGAGTATGCCAAAATTGGACTAAGCGGATGTACCATTTGAAGCGCAGTCGCGGTCAACATTTGCATGAAATAATCGTCAAACATTAAATTATATGGAAATGAAAATTTCATGCATTTTTCTGAATTTTACGTGTGTCTTTTTGAAAAACTTTCCTATAGCTCATAAAAAATCACCCTTTAGATATGATTAAAATATTAAGATGTTAAAGGTCATTATACCCGCGCGCACAAGTATGTATGCATTTTGTTCACATATTGGATTGTCTATAACACCAAGATAGATATAGACTTATCCATACTAAAATGCTCAGAATGAGAAGAAGAGTCGATTTAGCCAATTCCGCTCGTGCCTACGAGGAATAGAGAAAAATTAATCCATTTCAATGAAACTTGGTACGCAATCACTCTTTGACCCTGGGAGTTTGCTATTGAAAATGGGCGAAATCGACCAAATAGCCACGCCCACCTCCCATATAAAAATAATGTTGTAAATGAAGCAAAATTACTGAAATGTTGTAAAAGTGCTAAACCAGAAAAAGAAATGCGATGGTAGAAAAATGTTGGAACATTTTGGTGCCTCACCCATTTTTGGATAAATGCATACATCTCGGTAAAGCCTTTTCGAATCATACTAAAATGTACACCAGTATGTTCGGTTCGGACTGAATTTAGCACTTCCTTACTTGTTTTTAATTTGCAAATATCAACGTGACGTCAATTAGTACACACTTTAGCAACTGTTACAGCATCCAATAGTCATTTCCATTTATGCTTCTAGCGCACGGCAGCTTTTTACTCAGGCACATTGTGGTCCATTATAAAGCAATTATATTTAAGCAATTATATTTAATTCCTTTGCACAATATACCGGTATTCAGCCTGTAAGAGGCTGACGACTATTCAAGACCGACAGGCGTCAGTACTTAATGGCTCCTGCTAGTACGTGCCACAAACATCAAAGCAAGTGATTACAAGCAATTTGGGTCGCGAGTTCAACAATGGCAACAACACCAATTAATGTTTGACCATGTACAACAGCAATGCAAAGTTGATGACGAGTTAGATACCATCAGTGGTTGCAACGAATTATGCGCTCTTAAATGAACTAAATATAATGCAATAAATATGCGCCCATGTGTAATTACATACGTACAGTTGAGTTCATATTAATAGGAGCTATTTGTCTGATAGAGTGTTACGCTACGACAGCGACGCCGGAGTCGTTGACTACAAGGTCACAGCTGGTGTGCCACAACGATCCGTACTAGAGATGTATAAATCGTTGTAACCGCGACAACGCTTGCGGAAATTGTAAATATCGCGCAAGAAGCTATAGAAGCGGCTCAGAGATGGCTAGGCGGGAAAGATTTAAAGCTAGCTACACATTAAACACATTAAACAGAAGCCGTACTCATCAACAGCCGAAAGAGAGTTGAAAAGGTTAAGATTAGAGTTGGGGATAGCATTATCGAATCCAAGCCACATGTAAACTACTTAGGTGTCTTGGTGGATCACCGAATTAGCTTCCAAAACCACTTGGAATACGCTACCAATAAAGCCTGGACCGCGGCGGTAGCGCTGGCCGGAATAATGGCGAACATTGGCGGACGAGGACAGCAGGCAAGACAGGCCTGGCTGGAGTAGTGAGACAGCTTGGCCGGACTAGTATAGTGCAAACAATGGCAAGTGGACCCACCGCCTCATCCCTAAGGTTGAAAATTGGTGCCAGAGAAAACAGGGAGAAGTAGACTACTACCTCTTCCAAATCTCTGCCAAATCCTAAGTGGTCATGGCTGCTTAAAGCGTACCTTCACCGCTTTGGACGCGGAGTATGTCCATACTGCTAACAGCGCATAACCAGCAAGTGAGCAGGACGCAGAGCATGTGCTTTTCACGTGTCCCCGCTTCAGAAGAGTAAGGGCTAAACTGGAAAACAGCCTTGGCAGCAGCGTGATGCGCGAGAATTTAGGGCTACTGATGTTGAAGAGGCAGGACAACACATCGTTGCCGAAATAATACAGCAACTCCAATATAGCGAGCAGGAAAGGCGAATGTACGAACGCCAAATAAGAACGTAAAGTAGCACACCTATCAGGAGATGAAAATACAAGTAAACTGACGATACCACTATGTGAAACTAACTTTTCTATGATAACGAACAGGGACATGGTGGGAGGGGGCGTATAGATCCGACATGGGTGGCTCTCTTCAGAAATTACTTAACAGTGGGTGGTAATAGGCAGATGCATCTTCAGACGTTTTGCATCAGAACAGTAACTGACGTTGAGTGTAATGCTCACCTCCCGACGAAATATTTGACGGTAGTACCGTGGGGATCGGTACTTTGACGGTAGGAGGTTTAGTTCAGGCTAAAGACCTACACTGACGGGGTAAAGATTTCGATGCTAGGCAATACATTCAGCTCAGTAAAATAGCACTAGAAATGAAAATGTTATGACGTGGAATATGAACACGAAAAAATACATCATTTTGCAAAGAACAATGAAAATACAGCAAATATTTCGTCGTATGGTCCTTATTTCGATTGACTTCGGTACATATAGGTCACATGGATGCGGAGCGTACAACTTCCCACAATGCAATTGCTTTAGTTGGTTTTATTTCTAAAACATTATTTTTCATAATGAACTTTTTTTTTTTTGTTTGGGAAGTATCGATATCGATAACTATGCTTCGATAGCTGGGAATGGAAAACTATAAGGTTTGGCAAGTCATCATGAATCGTTTAACACAAGAACAACGCTTCCAAATAGCGGAAATTTACTTTGAAAAAATAAATTTGTTCGCGAAGTTCATAGACCCCTTCCGGCATTTTTTTTTTCCTTGTTCACTCCTCCCGGGAACATAGGGCCTCGACAAGACTTATCTTGCGTTGGTTTCGTTAAACTATTTGATTTCTGACAGGGTAGGTAATTAGCCTGCCGCTACTGGCGGCATTATCGGCCCCTATTTCTTTTGAAATGAAGAAGGAGCTGAAGGAGACATGCTGCCTGAAGTTTTGTTTCAAAAAATTAATCAGCTGGATATCGCCGACATTTGATGCCAATAAGACGGCGCAACTTGCCGGCAGCGCGCTTAAAAATCGATGTATTGCAATATTCAAGCCACCATCGATGACATGCGACCAGGTTTAATGGAAAAAGTAGTCAAAATTGGACTGATCGATAACTCGATGCCGCGGCGGACATATACCAATAAATGCCATAGAATTATCTATCAGATTATAATAAAAAAATTCGTTCCGAAAAATTCCAATTCATTTAAAAAAACAATGTAGTATCTGCAAAACTTGGCTTACCCTTCGAGTGCCTTGGTTAAAAATGATACCTTTCGTGGACTACGGGCTTTCAAATTTGACACGACCGAAGGCCTTCGCACTGTCACTGTGCGCACATTAAGTATTAGCTTTTTCCTAATCTTCATTAAACTAATATTCCCTCCCATCTCATTATGTTAGCTAATTTGCGATCAAGTTTTTTGGGCCGCGAATTTCAGGACGATTCTTGAATTATATTTATCGATTTCTATGCATCGGACAGCATTTGCGCTATATAGCGCTTCCTTTTTTTCTGATCAAGGATCTGATTTCACTGCTACAATGTTTGGGGCGTCCAGTATTTATATAGCCTCAAAGTTTTTATTTATCCTTATTTCTCGAGAACTGTTAACTTGCCAAAAACAATTTTCTTGAAGACAGAAGTAGTTTTTGTACGCAAATAATTTCGCTCAATGTTCAGTTAATGACGGATTTAATATTATTATGAAGAAGCCATTACATCGATTCATGCCAATCGAGTCCGGCCATGCTAGTTTTGATGGAATTGAAATTCGTATTCATTTGCTGTGCCGTCACCTTTAGCGGAAAATAAATATAATGTAAAAATAAATAAAATATAAATGCTTTAATGTTGTCTTCCAATGAGTTAATTGAAGCAGGCTTGTCTGAATAGACATGAGCTTTAACATAGCCCCACGCAAAATAATCTAAAGGCGTTATATCGCACGATCTGGGTGGCCAATTGACAGGTCCCGAACGTGAAATAAAATGCTCACTGAACTCGCCTCTCAACAAGTCCATTGTTACGCGTGCTGTGTGGCATGCGACACCGTCTTGCTGAAACCACATGTCATGCAAGTCAAGCTCTTGCATTTTGAGCAAAAAAAACTTGGATATCATTTCACGGTAGCGCTCACCATTCACAGTTACGTTACGATTCGCAGCAGCTTTGAAGAAGTACGGTCCAATGATACCTCCCGTCCATAAACCGCACCAAACTGTGACCTTTTCTGGATACATTGGTAGCTCTTGCAATTCTTCTGGCTGATCTTCACTCCAAAAGCGACAATTCTGCTTATTTACGTACCCATTGTTCCAAAAATGAGCTTCGTCGCTGAACACAATTTTTCGATAAAAAAGTGGATCTTCGGCCAACTTTCCAAGAGCCCATTCACCAAAAATTCTGCGTTGCGGTAGGTCGTTCGGCTTCAATTCTTGCAGCAGCTGTATTTTGCAAGGCTTCGCACCTAAATCCCGTTATTTATATATTAAAAGAAAATTTCTTTTACAGTTTGAGCAAAGCTGCCGCTATCGCAGCTGGTGGCGCTATTATGAGAAACATAACTGTACGTATGTTTGTATATGTTTATATTCCTGCATGTATTCGTGTACATTTTCAAACATGCCGCCACCGCTGTCCTTATATACTTTTCACATTTTCAACGAACCTAGCGAGGTTATGTAATTTGATTTCCTTTGCTATGGCAATTGGATTTTTTTATTTTTCTTTGGTAATTTATTGCTGGGCGCCGCAAACGTCACTTCTCAGAATCAAATGTGTATATGTATAAGTAGATGAGCGCGTGTGCTGGTGTATTGTCCTAATTTTGCGCTGCCAATTTACCAACTTGCGGTGAAGCACAAGAGTGCATGTGCTTGTTAAGTGGTCCTATGCACGTGCATTCATCTCCAGCATTTTTCTTTGAAGGCCATTTTCTCTAGATTTTTGATTGGCCCAACATTAAGTGGCTTTTGTACATGTGTTGATAGTATATACATACGTGTTTATATATCTATGTATGTGTATATATAGCGTAAGAATAACTACTTTCTTTATTCTTTGTATTGCATGTGTTTGGATGTGCATAGTTCAGAGTTCATTTTATAAAAGAATGAAAGAAAATAATAACATTAGGATATAAATTCTAAAATGTAGGTGTTGTTTATCATATCGTAGGGCTGCAATATACCCACAAGGTGGCACAACTCAAATTGTTTTTGTTGTTGTAGAAGTTTCATAAGCCATGCTAAGCGCGGCGAAGTTATCAGCCGTCATCGTCAGTCTCACCTAACGGTAGGCCCAAGAAGGCCTTTGAATAGGTGGTTAGCGTACGCCTTCGTCTTCATCACCATTGCTGTTAAACCTTCAAAATTCAAAGGCTATACCATGGATTCACCTTCTTAGATGATTGCACCTTTGAATTGAGACCCTTAGCTTTTATTTACATGTTCTGTTGCATCTCCTTGTATATCGCTGAGTTATCGTTACTCAATATTTTATCATACTGTAATACCAAGATGAGGTTTCATTTAAATTAAACAATAATTCTTGTTATGCCCGACCATAGATTTTATTTATTATACTCGTAGTAATACTGGATAAACAATTTTTCTAATTATCATCAAATAAAAATTTGAAGGGACTTTAAAGCTTCAAAAAAATTGAACTTTGCTAGTACGAAATAAAGTGTACGCAATGCTATAAAAACTCTATATTTGTGATGGCGGAAGAAAGAGCACTATTTTAACCGAAAACTGAGGGAGAACCAAGATGTTCTAAATATACACTTCCGCCCACCGTACACTCAAGCTTTGAGCTATTTGTGTTTACATGACAGTTGTAGGCGTGAGTACAGAGTCTACCAGCCCAGTAACCTCCAATATATAATACCAGTTAGGATCTTAACCTGGCCGCACCTCGATTTTTACCGCTAGGTGAGGATTTCCCACTATGAGAATTGAGTCTTTGGACTTTTTTAATGTTCACACCCTTCGCAAGGGCATTTCACCACACTGCAATACCATAGTAGAGAATTGACTTAACTACCGCTACTATTTTTCCCCCCAGTTGCCCTTCTCTAGACGTAAATGCCGACATTGCTTTCCGCACTATATTTCCATCTGAGAATAAGAAACAAACAATGATACACTAAACTTTTACTTTTTTATAAAAAAAAAAAATAAATAATTGGCGCGTACACTTCTGTTAGGTGTTTGGCCGAGCTCCTCCTCCTATTTTTGGCGGTCGTCTTGATGCTGTTCCACAAATGGAGGGAGCCGACTCCGAACGGCAGATATTTTTATGAGGAGCTTTTTCATGGCAGAAATACACTCGGTTTGCCAATGCCTGCCGAGGGGCGACCGCTATTAGAAAAATGTTTTTTATTCATTTTGCTTTCACCGAGACTCGAACCAACGACCTCTCTGTGAATTCCGAATGGTAATCACGAACCAACCCATTCGGCTACGGCGGCCGCTTATACTACTTACCTTTTTATAGACCCTCTAAATAGAGAACTTCAGAACCAGTGATTATTTCAATGGGGAAATAAGACAGGTGAATTAAAGTAACAGTCGAAGGTGTTACATTGTTGGTATATGGACAACTCTACAAAGTCACTCCCCAAAAATAGTTTTTGCAATTTGTTTAGCTTGCTCATTTTCAATTTTTGTGTCGATCTGAGACAACTTCCCAATTAATCTTTATAGGTTCCTCGGCACTTTCATCTTGATTGCCGCGATCGGCGCGATAACCGCTTAAGAGATTTTGGCCGAGTTTGATAAAGTGCGCTAGTCGTTTCGTTCCCGTGCTAGCCGGTGCCAGTTGATCAATATCAAGTGAAGCCAAGTCCTTCTCTACCTGATTTTTCCAACACAGAGGAGTCTTTTCTTCCTCTGCTACCACCAGCTGGTATCGCATCGAATACTTTCAGAGCCGGAGCGTTTGTATCCATTCTGACGATATAACCCAGCCAATGAAGCTGCCAGATCTTTTTCCGCTGCACTATGTCTATGTCGTGGACATAGTGGTCCATCGTTACTGTTCCATCACCTACGATATTCGCTGTCGCTAACGAGCAAAGGTTCAAAACTATTCTAAAGAATCTTTCTCTCAAACGCGCCAAGTGACATTTCATCGGATGTTGTCATCGTCCACGTTTCTACGCCATACGTGAGCATGATGAGAGCCTTAATGACAGGATATTCCAGGTGCTTGCTCTCAAATCTTAATCCCTAGTTCGTTTG
Organism: Anastrepha ludens; assembly: GCF_028408465.1. Taxonomy (NCBI): domain Eukaryota; kingdom Metazoa; phylum Arthropoda; class Insecta; order Diptera; family Tephritidae; genus Anastrepha; species Anastrepha ludens. Next base: position 57,025,044 of record NC_071501.1, read on the forward strand.
CTAGGGTCGTCATCAGAACAAGCAGCTCCATCCATTGCTCTCAAATGGATGTTCGGGTGCTACCCAGAGGATACTCGAGCGAAACCTGGAAGTTGTGAGATGCTTGAACTGTATGCAGAAGAATCGTGCTGATCACTCCCAAATGAATGGCAATCAGGTACTTTCCCCACTTGCGCGGACTTTGGAACCACGGAACCATCCTGCAAGCATTAATACATACATATTTATTCTCTATGTGCAGTTTATACCAAAATCTTACATCATTTTGTGATTAAGAGGATTATGAATCCGGCATTTGATAATATTATTGCGTAATAAATTAAATTGCAGAGCAAAATGCACTCTGTAGTGGCATTTAAATATGTGATAAATGCTGATTAGCAATGTATAGCAATTAATCATTTCAAATGACTCAAAATGTGAAGTGAAAAAAAAAACAACTTTATCAGCTATTAAAATAAAAGCAATTGTGTGGCAAATACTCGTACAGCCTTGGAAAGTTCTGGTCTGGCGCGTACGCTAATTTGTGACATTCCACTAATTTTTTTTTTCTGTAATCCATGTTTTAATGAATTGCCGATGCTCTACAAGTATGCAGCTTCGTCAATTATTCAAGTGTTTAAGCGACAATAACCACCATATTTAGTTAACAAAACAGAAACTTAATTTGTATTTTCTAGATTCGAAAGAACTCGTGTGTTTACTTTAATTTAAAAATGACAAGGATTTAAGATGCCGCCCAACAATCAGTAGATCCCGTCGGACAATAGATGTGCAGGTGAACATATTCCAAATGGCTCGTCTTTCTGCCATTCAGCGCTACTGAATAAAGAAAAACTGCATTGCAAACAAAGTCATAAAAACTTCTGTTAAAAATAAAAAAATTAGCAAACAGGAAATGAGCATGCGAATGGCGGTTGGTAAATGAAATGACAAAAGGATGAAATGGCTAAAACAAAGTGAAAGAATGTGAAGAATGCGTTGCAGACACGCGTATACGAATAATCACAGTAATGTAGCTTCAGCAGCAAATTTCTTGAAAATGTCTAAAGCGTTGTTTTTTTCGCTTTATGGAGATTTTGCTTTCTTTTTGCTTAAGAAGTGTGGACTAAGCTTAATGGAAGACACATCTATGCATACTAGGCTACGTTTATATGTATAAAAAAGCGTTGTTTGGAGCTTACGTAATGCACATTAGCAGGAGTCCTACCCGTCGGCGAAACGAGTTATATTGAAACTATGGCGACATGAAAGCTATTCTAATACATATTAGAAAACAACTTTTTCCTTGCCACTTGCCTTAACTCACGTGTGTATGTATGTACATATCTGTTTTGTCTGAATATCAATTGTCGCAGAAGTGACAACATCAGATGTGGATGAGAAGGTATGAAAGCGACGAAGCAACCTTTGCAACAGGATACAGTAAAAAGTCTGAAGAAAGTACAATGCAAACACATACATAAGTCGCCTACATGTCTCAGCCCAGTGTGCACCGCAAACGAAGCAATGCCATTAACTTCAAATAGTTTATTACTCCGCCAACAACGGTGACAACATCAACTGGTACTTTACTATCTTCATAATCGCGTTTAGCGCCGTCGTTATGATTGTAAATCGCTTAGTCATTCTTAACTTCATCATCACTTTAACACACACACACATCCTATATGTAGGTATGTACTCACTATGCTATTTTCTACGAATGCATGGATTTGGGTAGTTATGTTTCGTGCTAATGCGCCTGTCAGTATGCTTGCAGCACTTACAAGTTATCGCTTTGTTGGAAAGTGTAACGGCTGATGCTTCGATGTTAGCTGGTAAGGCATTAGTTATATGACAAGTCACGGCTACGTTGACAGTAGCATTGAAAAAGTTTGAGTTTATAATATAATATATACATATATTTGTATAAGTATGTATATATGGTACGTGTGCATAACTTGTAAAATATTATAAAGGGTGTTTAAATATCAAGGGCCGATGTTGAATGTGAACCACACCTAAACGTCAACGACACCGTTGGACTTCTTTCTTTGGGGTTATTTGAAAGAAAATATGTACGTCGATAAGTCAGCAACAATTGAAGAGCTAAAGGATGAGATAATTCGGCACATTAACGGCATAGAACCTCAATTATGCCTCAGCGTCATCGAAAATTTGGACCATCGGATGGAGGTGCGCTGCCGAGGCCGATATTTTGTTCCATACGTAATTGAGCCATACCAATATTATCATAGTAAGGAGAAACGATAATAATTTCCTAAAAAAGTTGTATATTCTTCAAAATCAACACCGGCCTTTAAAACTTAACCACCCTTTATTTTATTTACATACTATAGAGATCCATCGTTATGAACTCTTTGTCTAGCGGCCGGATCCAACGAAACCTAATTATTAACTCTTTGATTTTATTTTCATGACTTGTGTAATATTCGACAAACTTTTTTGGTGGTCGAATTAAGTTTTCATATAATATTTGTGACCAAGGCTGATTCGAAAGCAATAAATAACTTTTAATGTCTCAATCTGAGCTAAATATACTCGTAATAATCAAACATATGACACAAGTACAGGAGCAATGTTTTCGAAAAATATTCTAACCTTAAGTTGTCTCTCATGATTGGTATTTTCAGCCCTTTATTCGACAAGTACCTAAAATGCCCTGTTAAAAAGGATTTCCTGAAAGTTTCGCTATGGGCAATCTCTCACAAAAACTTAATGCGATTAGTAAAAAATTCCAAAAAATGAAAAGTGTTATACTTACATACAGATGTTATGCACTTATGCGAGTAGTTCTGCACAGGGCTATTATAGTTTTGTTCATATAATGTGATATGTAACAGCGAAGAAGGGGAATCGAGCTGCAATGTTTTCCAATCCTTTGCTATCTGTCTCGCTGCATTGATGGTAAGGGCCTCATGTCATATACATACGCATCAATGGGCGTGTGCGACTGAGCATCACTGCAATAGAATCATATCAGCTTAGGGGCTTTCCCGGGTATTCACATACATATGCACTCTTGTGCTCACATAATTAAGTCACTTTATCTTCTTACAATATTCGCAATATTGTTCATGCCAAATCGGTTGTTTAGTTTCTAAAATAATACTAGGTGGCGCAAAATTAATCATCTAATTTTGTTTTTGATTAATTTCAAAAACTTGTCACCAAAATTAACAACTTTTTAATTTATAAATTTAGTAAAAACACAGTTTTATAGTCCATTCAATTTTAGAGTCAGTGTAAGTGTAAGTTTAAATTCGCTAAAATCGCAAGAAAATGCGAGAGATTCGGATTAAAAATTTCAAGGACGATTTGGATGACAATATTTAGCAATTTAACAAAATTTACTAAATTTTGTACAAAGTTTAGAGCTTTCATGTATACGGCTTTTGTTGAACAGTAAACTTTGCTTTTATAAAATATTAACACAAGAAAATTTTGCTTCAAGAATATGGTGAACTTTGTAAAAAGATAAAGTGACTTAATTATCTGCGCACAACTGTACACCTCGTATGCAATATATTTTTAAGTAGATTCCTATACCCAGTCACTGTATTGTTGGTGTATTTGTGAAAGTACTGCAGAGTACTTATGTAGTTACTGCTTCATTTATTTTAGGCAGGTAATTAAATTTTGTAAGGATTAGTTAAGCTTTGATATTTCATAATAGGTGTATACATATGTACATACACTGTTATTACTTAGTCTAAAACCAGAAAAATACATAAAAGTATGTGAAGAGAATTAAAGCCTGATAAGTTGGAGGCAATCATTAATTAGTTGGATGATATTGAATCTGCATATTAGTGGCAGTGAGGATGACATTGGAGAAATAGATATTGGATATAAGCATTTTTAATGGTTCCGACTCGGAGGACATCGAACCATTAGCGAACCAAATTTAACTTTGAAATCTAGCAAATATCGTTCGATGAACTGTTAGCATATCTTCGACGTTTTTAAATTATTTCAGAAGATTATTGCCAATTTAACGAACGCAGAACATTGATGCGTGTCTGAAAATACATACAAAACTGTGAGTTGTGAAACTTTATTGGACTTGTAGCACTTATTTTAATCTACAAATCAAACGAGCTAACTGTCGAATAGGAAACCGAAAATTTTCCACGGCATTATGAGCCGCCTTAGATTTCAAAAGATATTCAGGGTCATTTGTCTTCAAAATGCAGCTACTACAAGGGAAGTAGATAAATTTAAACCCATTGGCGAGTGTTTGGAAATGAGAAACTGTTGCCTACACGACGCATTCATCTCAATGAGTAGTTTTCGGAGGAAAATGCTCTTTTCGACTGTACGTATTGTGCCATCAAAACCAAGAAAATATAGGATAAAGTAAGGAAAGAGAGAAAAACTAAGGGGGAATTGTGGAAAAGGTATTGGTAAAGAGATCGAAAACCCTGGAGGAAACATAATCTGTGATAATTATTTTATCTTATATTTACTTAAACATTTCTTACAATAAAAACAAACTGAGAGTAACTAGGAGAAATACAAAAAAGGAAGGCGGACTTACCAGGTGATTTTACGAATTCCATATTTTTTGGAAAATATTTTCTCGTTATAAATGATACAGAAATTAAGTAAAATGAACTGAGATAGCTGACCTAATGCAACAAAATTTTCGGAGAACCGAATGTATTCCTCCCAGTATATCGTAGAGAAACCGATGGTTTTGTTTCATTTATCTTGGGGAATACTCATATCGATAGGACTGTCGATGCGCAATATCTTTACGCAACTTGACAAGATCGATTTGCTTTTGGATTTATATTTTTATTCTAATAATTCTTCTTCTCTAATAACTCTTCTTTGGCCCCCAACAGGGGTTAATTCAACTTAAGTTATTAATAGAACGCTGGGGAATATTGGCAATATGAAAGATCTAGGCGAGAAGGATATGAGGATACGGGCTCACTAAAATTTAAAGAGCGAAGTGTGAATATAAGAAACTCTGAGGCTAACTTTCTTGGCCCGGATCCCGTTCTGCCACTCCCTTCTGCAGCCATCAAAACCACGGTTAACAAACGTGTTACTTTATCCACAAGCGAGCTTAACAGACTAAGAAAGGCTGCAGATGGACAAAACTGATGATACCTGTCATGTCCGACCCACTGTCTCAGTTCCTCCTATCACTAAGCAGAGGAGCTGCAGACAGCTGGTTGGACTGATGACAGGCCACTTTCTATCACATGGAAAAGGTGGTCTTCTCAGATAGTGCACTCTGCCCAGCATGTGGGGAGGAGGATGAGACGGCAGACCACTTTCTGTGCGTCTGCCCAGCCTCCGCTCGAATCAGGCTTGAGGTATTTGGCACTGATGTGTTAACAAGCGACCACCTTGGCTGCTTGGCACCACAAGGTCTACTCAGATTTCTTCAGAGGTGGAGTAGATTTAAAGAAAATTAAAAAGGGGACTTAATTGTGTCTGAGTGCTGTACTTGCTAATCTGTCCTGACAAAAAACAAAAAAACCAAATAAAAAAAAAAAGAAACAATGTAAGAAACATTTTTTCTCTACACATTCAATCCTATTGGCGGCAATCTGATTAATTTATCAATACATAAAAAGAGCATATGCAAGATTGGGCCAAATTAATTATGTCTAGCTTAAGGTTACAGATGAAATAATTTAAAGACATTTACAAAACCTACTGTGAATTAGGACTTCGACGATATGCAAATGATATGCCCAGTAAAAGAGAACCTATGTACGTATTATCGAAAATTACTACACGGCCTTTGTTTCCCTCACGCTCTACAGGACACAATCTAATAAACTGTAACTGGAAGGCAAAATTTTAAAAATCTTTAAGTAAGTCATATGAAAGTGACTTCAAACGCCACTCGTGAGAATTATCTACAATATATCACTTTGGAAATTAATAACGACCAAACGGCGTTTAATTCAGGAAGCGTAAAACGTTCCTTCACGCGATCAATCGCGCCCTAAAGCTGATTTTTACCAAGACGAATAGAGTATCTCAGGTGGCGCCGTTAAAAAACAGTTACCTTATTTTTCGCAATTTTTTCAGTTCAGCTCAGTGAAAAGTAGGAAAAATTATGTATTTGTGAAAATTCAGTGAATGGCTTGGTAGTTTTGCGATTTGTGAGGTTTAAAGCTATTGAAAACGAAGTGCCGTGTGTTAAATTGTGAAAACACAAATTAATATAAAGCCTCCAAATGCAGTTGGTTTGCGTTTTTATGCGGAAGACGCCTCGGCAAGAAAAATGTGTGTGTGTGTTTTCTGTGTTTAGTTGTTTCCTACTCTTCTTTTTCACAAACAAGTAATTCACCTTCCTTTTGCTTGGTTTGCTTGGTTATTTATCCGCTCTTAAGGCACGGTGAATTCGGAAGGCGTAATCTGTTTCTCTTTTTACGACTTATCGCGAGTGAGACCCTTGCGTTGCGAATCATAAGCCTTTATTATCTCTCAAAAGCCATAGAAAGGTTCGGAAAGATTACGAGTGGGCACACTTCGCAGCCATCGTAGTCGCCTGAATCGCTCGCGATGTTCGTTGACAGTGACTAGATTTCGTGATCCATTGCCGCTGACGATAGTCCGCTTGCGTTGACTACATTAGAGTAACGAAATTGAATAACGACTGAATTGTCGACATGTTCTCAAAGCACATAGCTGTACGCAATTGTGAAAAAACCACATGGTTTTTAACGAATTCGAATGTACAGTTTATGGTACTAAAATTGAATATATTAAATACAGAAATATTAGAAGTTTACTAGGGATCTGATTAAAAAGTCCAAAATTTCAGTCGTGCTTCCCTAGAATGGCGACCTAAAACTAAGGAAATAATTTCAAGAACTGAATTAAGTAAACTGTAACTGACTGTGGGAATCTGCCCCAGCGATGCACTCAATGTATTTGTGGGACAACCTACCTTCCTCCAGGACATATGAAAATTTGAACGAAATTCACAAACAATCCTGTAGTGAAATTCGTGATACAATAATGCGTGAGAGATAGGTAGTCTACACATCAAACCCGACGCGAAAATCTGGTACACGGATCAATCGAAGCATGCGGATCGTAAGAATGGTGCGTTGTCGGGAATTGGGACGAATTTTAAGGGATCGGTACTAATGGGAGATTAATTAATTCGCCGTCTTTTAAGTAGACATCCTGGCACTTGCCTTACGCGCACTACAGTTTCACATAATAACATTCAAACTTTTTGAGGAATGTTTTAATGTTTTCAATAACCTGGGAGCCATAAACACCATCTGGTTTGGCTGGGTACCAGCACACGAAGGTCACGACGGCACATTGGATAGAAAGCCCAAACAATTTATCCTTCCTTGTAGAAGAGCATCAATTAGAGTCTTACGTCTGGATGGAGAGGACTCACGAGCTCTCTGTGCCTACTATACGGGAAACTCTAATCTTTGTTATAATTTTAAGAGGCTAGAATTACAAGCAAGCGTGTCCGATTTTTGGGAGCTGGACAATCTGAGATTAAAACAATAATAGTAATGACTTTTGCTAAATTCAAGCATCAGAAAAAGCACAATCTGATAAAATCGACTCATATATTTACGTATTTATAACTAAGAAAAAGATATCAATGTTTGGCAAACATTATGCACTGTCAAAGTCTGACACACACTTAAGACTGTCTTTCTCAGAAGACAAAAATTAATTAGTAAAGTAAACAACACCTAAATATTAAGTTACTAATTGATGTAATATTTTGCATATTTGGTTGGTAATCCTTTCTGTGGTGTGAGTGAAAGGACGAGGGTGGATTGATAAGTCTTTAGAATTGCAACATCTATCGGTCATTAATTTACTTAATTATTGTGATCGTTAAAAGGGAACTGTCAAAAGCGAGCTGTCAAAATTTCATAACATTTGGTCAAACGGTACTTTTTTGAGAATTATTTTTGCAAAACGCTATTGTAATTTTATTAAAAATGGAAAAAAGTGAACTTCGTGCTGTTATAAAGTACTTTCGTTTGAAAGGCTTAAACCAGAAACAAATTATTGAGGAGTTGCAGACAGTATTAGGGGAATATGCACCCTCAAATGTAACAGTTTACAATTGGGTAAACGAGTTTAAACGTGGTCGGATAAGCACCAAAGATGAGCCACGCTCTGGGAGGCCAAAAGAGGTAAAGACTCCAGAAACGGTGGAAAAAGTGTACAAAATTGTCACACAAGATCGAAGAATTAAATTGAGAGAGATTGCTGACATTGTGAACATTAGTTATGAACGTGTGCATAACAAAATACATGATGAATTGGGTATGAAAAAGATTTCAGCAAGATGGGTGCCGCGTTTGCTAACTCCTCTGCAAAAAATGAACCGAATGCCGACTTCAAAAGTTGGTTTAGACATGTTTAACAGAAATCCATTAGAATTTTTGCGTCGTTTCATAACGATGGATGATCACTATACCCCAAAGTCTAAAGAACAGTCCAAACAATGGGTAGAACGTGGCTCAAGTGCTCCAAAGAAGGCAAAGGTCGATGCATCAGCTGGTAAGGTTATGGCATCTATTTTTTGGGATGCACAAGGTATAATTTTCATAGATTATCTTGAAAAGGGTAAAACCATCACAGCTGAATATTATTCATCTTTGTTGGATACATTGGACCAAAATATTAAAAATGTATTGACTTAAAAGGAGATTATGTTGAAAAATAAATCAATTTTTTGTTAAAAAACTAATGTCTAGTTTTTCATTCTAAAGGCTTATAAATCCACCCTCGTAACACTATGACAATGAACCGAATTAGCAAGATTTTAACGTCGCCATGTATGTTGAACTACCAGGCAGGCATGTCGGTGTCAATTTTCAAATGCATTTTTATGCCTCGCGATAAGTTGTTGATCGGATTGCAGTATAGTGACCCCATATCGGCGTATCGCCCATACCGCATTTCAGTTGTACTATATTGAACCAAGTGCTTAAATTTTTTTGTTTTTGCTTAAATTTTTTAAATTCAATTACCTGTTTTCATTATTTCGCTCTCTATGCATCGTTTCCACCTGTTGAATAACTCTAGGTTGGTTGAATTTAGAAAACGCGGCCATACTTAACTGTTGATTCAGCTAGTCTTCGCTGCAGTTGTAGACAACTGAATTCAATTTCCTTACTTTCCTTTGCTGCTGACTTAGAAGCGTGCAATGCTTCCATGTGCGTGCAAAGTCAGAGCGTGCAAGTTGCTTGCCTGACCATTTTCGTCTTGATTTGCTTGGCCTCCTCCTCCTAGTGTTAGTCAGTTTGAATGGCAAACTTTTTTGTTTGTAACGGACATTCATTTATCATCGTTTTCTTGAATGCTGCGTGCGAGAGGTCATGCAATCATTCCAAAGTATTGTTTAAGCAGATAGTTAGAAAAACTTTGTAAATACCGTCAATAAATCAATTTCATTTTTTTGTATGTGTACAGCGTATTTACTTATATGGAGCTCCTCCTCCAGTTTGCGGTGTGCATCTTGAAGTCATTCCTCAAATGGAGTGACCTACACTTTGATGCCATCTTTCAATTTTTTCTGTTGGCTTAGCATTCATAATTGTAAATTTTTGTAGCAATTTATCTATGTTTTCTCTTCTTCTGTATTAAGACAGCTTCTACAGAAATCGAAGTATGGGAGTTCTAACCTTCTAGCGTGGCTGCCTATTAAACAATGACCAGTTAATACCCCTATCATTTTTCTTATAGCTTCTCTGCTAAATCTTAACAAGATTTTCGATCGACCGCTGTTCCAATTCGGCCATGTCTGCCTGCTTAGTTCGCATTTTGTGAGGGTTTGCCAGCTTGTATTTACCTTTCTGATGGTTTCCCTGTCTATAAGTAATTTACAAGTGGCTATAAGCAAGGGTATCAGCGCGTTATCCGGTCGTCCGCGATCGAACGTTGTGCCGGTTCGAGCAAGTTCATCCGCATTGCAGTTCCCTGCTACATTCCTGTGGCCTGGCACCCAAATAAGGTGTGTTTTGTAGCGCTTAGATACGTCATTTGGAAGTTTAAAACATTCTAAGACTGTTTTTGATTGTGTTTTAGATTCAAGCGCTTTTATTGCCGCTTGACTGTCCGAGTATAAGAAGACTTCATTCATAATATTCTCGTTTTTATTACCGCAAGTCTCTCTTTTATGGCAGTGACTTCCGCTTGAAATACACTGCACTTATCAGGTTGGCGAAATGATTGGCTAACTCCGAGTTTATCGGAGTAAGCCCTGGAGCGGGTTGTCTAGTTTTGAGCCAGCTGTGTAGATGTTTATATCATTTTTCTTAACAATAAGCCCATTATCCCATTCCTCTTTGGAAGGAAATACTGTGACGAAGGATTTACTTAAGTTGATATCCTTGTCGTACAGAAATCCGTTGTGCCAGGAATGCAGGGGAATTTTTCTAAGATTGAAGAGTGCCCTCTCTGGTTCGTTCTGAGTAGGCCGGTTTCTCTTAGTCTGAGAGCTGCTTTGGCAGCTGTTTGCTTACCGAATTGCTCTATTGGTAAAAGGTTAAGCATAATATTTAGTGCCTCTGTGGGTGTAGTCCTAAGGGCCCCGCAGATGCCTTTGTACATGTACCATGGTTCTTTTAATGTATAACTTATCTAAAACCGACCAAAATGGGGGCATTTCAAGAGGAATATTGATGAAGAAAATGCTGTCAAAAATATTAAATTTTAAATATGTAATACTTGATGTGATGAATCAGTGTCGATCGAACATTTGCTTGTAAACGTTCGACAGGTTAATCACCCTATCGCAAGATCTAAAATTTTTGCAAATGGCGTCGTACGTCAATGATATTTTTAATACTAGACTGAACTCGACAGCTGTAGTATACAAACAGACAAGCAATGTAGCGCGTAAAGGTCAAAACAAAGATTTCCTGCAATCAAAAAGATGTTTTTTATTTAAACAAAAATTTATTTAAGAACAAAATTGAATGATTGACTTTGCGCCCCCATGTATAAAAATGATAATCGCAGAGAATTTATAATATTGTAAAATAAATCTTATTGCAACTTCTTCCAAATCTCCATCAAATAAAAAATATATGTGTGCATGTCACTCTAATTTTAATAAAATATTTACATGAATAAACTGAAAATAAAATATCCCATTTTGTTGTTTGTATGCTGGATTCAATTATTAAAGGTTTGCTCACTTGTGACATTAAAATTTTTACACCCCCTTACAAACGGTTGCATTAAGAAGGTGAAGGAAGTGGAAAAAAATTAAAAACGTTTTGGTAAAAATGGTAGCAAAAACATCACTTTTTGCTTAAATCGAAACAAATTGCAAAGGGTTAAAGAATAAATGTAAATTAATATTTAAATATAAATACATATGTACATATTAATTGTATAAATTAATATATGATTCAAACAGAAGTTATTAGCAGTCAAGAGCGACATTGCAACAAAAAATGATTTCATTTAATCCAAGAACTTTATTTTGACAAATAATTTGTAAATTTAAAACCCATCACAAAGCTGCGAAGTTTCGCCAATATGAATTCTTTCGTAGAGTAAATGAATTCATCATAAATATTTTGTTCTTTTAATATCCATTTATTTATTGCGATCTGTTTAATAATATTTATACTTAAAATAAGATACCCTACGAGACATGCACGGAAAGCACCCAGTGGTGAAACCATTCCTAAATTTTTGCGTTTTAGCACGTGTGACATGTTGTTGATTTCCTCTTCAATCTGTTAAAGAAAAGGGATCGGTGATAATTTCTGCAATTAGTGGGTTTGGGTGGGATTGAAGTCCTATATTGTGTTATGGGGACTTTGAGATCATGGTGAATTTGGGCATTTGTGATCATTCTGAGAGTTTCCGATTGGATTCGTGGGAGTATTTCGATGTTTGACGGGTGGACAAGTATTTCGCTTGAGTGTAAAAGTAACTTCAACAAATTTTGCTCATTTAATTTTATTTTCCAGTCTTTGAGCCATTAAGTTATTGTATTTTATCACGTTCTTTTTAGAGTTTGAGAGAAGCCACAACAGGGAGGAAGTCAATTGCGAATAAGGTGATGTCATATGCAAAAGTTCCAACGAGAATGTAAAGCAAGTGTAAGATGGGACCCATAATACCGCTTTATGGTACTCCAGCTAAATTTTCGCAGAGTTGAGATTGTTTTTCATTTTATTTTTCAAAAAAGTGCCGATTTTTGGAAGGAAATATATAATAATTTGTGCGTAGACAATCTTTATTTTACAGAGTAAACCATAATGCCAGACACGGTCCAAGGCTTCAGATATGTCGAGAAATGCAGCTGTGCAATACTTCTTCTATTCAAATGCTTTGTGAATATTTTAACTTACGAGTCTATGTACTTGTTCGATGGTTCCATGTGTTCTTCTGAAGCCGAATTGGTGATTTGGGATTAATTTTCGGTCTTCAATTGTGGGCATCATTCTTTTAAGAAATAGTGACTCCAAAACTTTTGAGGTAATAGGCAACAAGCTGATGGGTCAAAACAGGAGTTCTTTTAAAATCGCCACATCATCAGAAAGAAAGATTTGTGTGGTCTCATCAGTTTACACGTTATCAATGACACTATGATCTTCTGACTTCAGCGGTAGGTCAGCATGTATTTCATATCATACTAGTCCTGGACATACCGAAACAAACCCGTGAGCGTTTTATTGCTTCTAACCACACAATTTTTTTAATTAAATGCTTTTCTACAATTTACTTTTGCTCCGCATTTACTCAAAATTTCTAGAGCTAGCAACCCAGCGTCTTGCTAAGGGAGCCGATTTGACAAGAGGAAACCAGAATGCTGCTTTCTGAGTAAACCTGTTATTATTGAATTATGGCTAATACTTCACTCATAAATTTAATAAAACTATGTACATATATGCATAAATAGCTCTCACAATTCCTTGGATACGTTTATGTATATTGATCAGTCAAAAAGAAAAACCGAAAAATTAAAGCAAAACACATTACAAAGTAAAAAAAACCATGATAATTAAAAGAATTGCTAAAAATCAATACCAAAAATGAGAACCATTATTGTGTGACAAAATCAGAATTTTTCCAAACCATCACTTTGGCGTGCATAACTGTTATAAGATGCCTTCTTAATGCCTTTCGCTACCTTTTTTGCATTCTCAACGTGTGTTTGTGTATTTTCACTGCCATTTCACGATATGAATGCATGCAGGTAGCAGAACGCTTCATAGTCGAACTTGGTGTGTGCCGAGTTGTCAGCCTTTTGGGGGTCACTGCAGTCACTTTCGATATACTATGGATGATGCTGCAGAATATGTTGAAGACCCTGAAATTCCAAGCACTTTGCCTATCGGCGGCGCTGTTTTGAAAATGGAGATCAACTGATCTATAGTCGGCTATATTCGGCAAGCGGAGAGTGACGAAATGAGCCAATAACGCCGCCGGCATTGTCCTATTGTAAATTTTCTCTCTTCGTAAATTATGTAAATCTCATAAGAAGGGATAAAAGTTCGTGCTTTTATTTGTATTGTCATTTAATCCCATCGTTCGTCTACCCTTACTCGATCAGCTCCTCTTGCCAGGCCAGGATGCTCTACAGTTCATTCGCCAATGTCTCAAATTACAAACGCTGAAAATAAACAAAAGATTTTTCAGAAAATTATTAAAATTTTCTTTTTATTTATGCTTTTTGGTTGTATTCTCCATCTTAATGATCACCAACAGCCAAGGCGGGTTCATTGAAGGTGATGGCACTAGATCATCTACAACGTTTAGTACGTTGGAAAGTTGCGACAGAAGAAAATAGAGAAAAGAAATGGACGAACTACGTTGAACAGCCGATATGCATTTGAAGCTAGAAGCATACGACCATAGTGCGAATGGAACGGGTTTTCGTCATTTTATTTTGTTTTGGCGTACAAACGTACACGGCGATAGAAAATAAAAAAAAAACAGCTGGTCTACTCGTACCACCTTTAATACACAGAAACGCCTTGCCAACAACTTTGCGTCTATTTCCTACAATATTGTTTGTCTTTTGTAAGGAAATCACGGACGAAAGCTACTATATTTACGTAACCATCAGCTGTTTTCGTGCTGCCAAACGATATCGTACTACAAAGACCCAGCAAACCATACTCAATAACCACAATTCGTTCTTTGCGAATTCCTAGTTCTTTTGGTATCTGTTACAACTTAATTCTTAGATTGGCCCGTACCAATTTTCCGAATGTTGACCCCCGCCAATTTCACAGGACCCTCCTTTTTATAGAAACAAGAGTCCACTTTTTTATCGATTTTTATGAACAAGAACCGATTATATATCTTCAAAAATGGTTCTTTTAGGAAGAAATTCTCTCGCAGCGCACTGCTTCAAGCTACGAGAATTTCCGGTTTCCGTTTATATTGGGTTGTTACATATTGTCACGTATCCTTTAAAATATAATAAAAATATTTATATAAATTTATATGTATTTTTGTGGACAAAACGTAGTGATCGAATTGAAAGAGTTGTCTGTTAGCCGCCGCGGAGAACCGCACAACTGGTGATCGGACATCTTGATATATTGCCCGGCCTTCCCTCTTGTCAATGTTCTAAGGATAACTGTTGCAAGTAATGACTCGCGCGATAAGTTCAGATAAGTCATCGCTAAGTACTTTGTGTCGCAGTATTATCGGTCACCTCCCATTATTGTTGAACACTTTCTAAATATACCATATAAATTTCAGTTTAAGAATTAATATTTGTAAGTGCTGGCAAAATAAGTTAAACTACCAAAAGCACCTAATAATACGGCTGACAAACATATCAACGGGCGGGCCAACACTTTTGCCGAAATCTGCTATCAGCCAAGTAGCCAACAAGTAGCTCAATTCATAAAAAGTCGTGCAGCGACACCGGAAACGGAAGTCACAGCTTCCCTAAGGCGCTGGCAATAAGCCAGTCAGTGAAGTTTTTGAACGGCAAGAAACGGAGGGATAATAGAGAGAGAAAACATTTTACACATAGAAGAATACGTGCACATTCGTATGTATTTACCTATATTGCAAGCGGGTATGGATAATATGCGTGTGTATCATACCAAGTGTAATAGCAAAGTACGAAAAAGGTACCTTGGCATGTATACTCGTAAGTAAGCTTGTGTGTACGATTGTTGAATTGGCAAAAGCAACTGAAATATGTACGAACTCAACTCCGATTTGTTTGGAAATTGACCTTTACAAACCTTAAGCAGAAGAAATGGCTGCAATAGGCACATCGGAAATTACCTAATTTTGGTGGTTTTGGAAATTAATTTCGAAATTTAGGAGCAGTCTCAGCGAGTACGCGAATTATGAATGCATGCAAGCATTCATACATATGCACGTACATGTATTTATACCACCATGAATTGTATGTACTGCTTGTATCCTTGTACAAAATGCTACTTGTTGTACTTCCAATGAAACGACATCGGAAAAGTAGCAGAGGAAATTTCAGAATTCACTTTTCAATATGTTTATCCATACATACGTAATACTCACATGCATATGTGTTTATATAGATTCTTACCATGTGAGACATTGCTACTTATGTACTTATGTTTGTGCTGGTAATTTATGGGACGCACATAAATACTGTGAGCACACATTGTAATACCAATTAATTGCTATCGTTCTTTTGACTCTGCTCCACACTGATAGCCGAGGGTGTCGGCAAGTTTAATTCTTTTCGCCAGACGCAATGTGCAATTAGTAAAGTGAAAAGCAATAAACTTTTTATACCGACACTTCTTCACATTACTGGCATACAAGTACGTATGTGACGCTTTAATGGGTATTTCTAAGTAATAAAAATAAAAAAAATATTTTACGATTACTTATTGGGGTTTATGAAGCTAATTTTGAAGTTTACTAGGTCGTAGGTATGAAAATCCTTTGCTTAAAGAAGTATGTAACAGAGTTTAAGATAAGTGTGCAATATCAACTGTCTAAAAGGTCAAAAACTGATTAGCAGCGAAGTTTTTAGTATTTTTAAAATTGATTCTTTCCTCTTCCCATGTCTCTTTTCTACATAATTCTCATTTAGCGAACACTAATTATTACATGCATGTGCCATTTAACCAAAGAAATATCTTTTCAGTGTTTTAATTATGCAAACTAGCGCAGATGGAATTATGGCTGTTACTTGGATAGCTAAAATATTTACAACTATAAGACAATTCTTACTCAAAATGGAGTAATTTTTTTAATTACAGTTATGTTATTTTATTTATGTATTAATTCACAAAATCATTAGGCCCATTTATTACGCTGACTATGACAGTACTTAAAATGAAGCTGCATTTTTCTTTTTAGTCTTTTTTAACGTTTGCTAAGTCGCCTATGACTATGTTTAACGTCAGAATAACGTTATGTTCTACCACAAGAAGAACGAGCTTAGAACTAGCACTTTCATGCTTAAATGATGCCGATGTCGATAAAATGATACAAGTCGTTGACTTAATCAATATTCCAATTCAATGGCGCAATTCATCAGATTCAATTCAGTTTCAGAAAAAGTACTCCACGGCGGACAACATTCGAAACTTGACATCAATCATTCACAATAAAGTTGAAGAAAAAAAGGTTTCCGCATTTTTTGTATACTTCTAAACCGCTTTTGACAGAGTTCCAAGACATCTTTTAATTTTAAAATTGCATAACTTGGGAATTTCCCCCAAAATTGTAAGTTTCCTCGTAAAGGTTTATAAGAATACTGACTCTGTGATCTGGACAGGCGAGGGAATGTCGGAAAAATTTAGTATATTGTTAGTGAGGCAGGGTTGTTCTAGGTCGCCGTTAATTTTCTCGAATTATCTGAATGATTTATATGACAGCTTGGGAGATTGTTCTGGATTGAGGTTATGAATATTTGACTTCTTCTGTATACGGATGACGTAGTATGTTATCTGAAGATGTGGATGAACTGCAAAATATGAATTATAATCTTGAAAATTATTATTATTATATATGGGGCATTCTTCGCCAACCGGACACCCCCATCTGCCCAGAACAGTTTTTATAAAAAAAATTGTTCCCTATGCCGAAATAAAAGCTTATGTCATGTACTTTAATTTGTCATGTGGAACTTTTTAAATATTCAAGATGGACGACGAATATTGACAAATATGTTGGAAGCTTAACAAAAGATTCGAGTCTGCAGCACCAGTACCAGAAATACTAAAAAGCCATTCCTTCCAAATCTCAAACAAAAAGGAAGTGATTATTAAAAGATTTTCCAATTCTCCAGAAGAAAAAAAAGTTTTACTGTGAAAAAAATCCTGTATTATGAAAAAAAAAATTCCAATTTCAGCAATTTCCTTCAATATTTATATTCAGCAGCGAACCCAGAAACCCCCGAGCATCATGTCAATATTCGTCGTCCATCTTGAATATTTAAAAAGTGCCACATGACAAATTAAAGTACATGACATAAGCTTTTATTTCGGCATAGGGAACAATTTTTTTTATAAAAACTGTTCTGGGCAGATGGGGGTGTCCGGTTGGCGAAGAATGCCCCATATATATTTATATATATATATATATACATATATATATTCATACCACCATATATATATATATTTATATATTAATACGGAGAGCAAAATTTTGTAGTACCTTTGTTTAGTATTTATAGTCAGAGAAAATAGTTGAAACATATACCAATGGCTAGCATATGTGGAGACGGTTTGCACATTGTGTTAAAATAGATACATAAGTGAACAGGTGCAGGTAAAATTAATCACACTATTTTACCTATATTATGATATATCATGTTATAATATGTGTCAAGATATTATATATGTATGTGTATCATGATATAAAAGTTGATGAAGCAAATGGAAACTTATATATTGTGAATCAATACTATTATAAATTTGATTCAGAAATTCTGATGGTCATGGATTAATTAAAAACACACTCAGCCCATCTACACTAACTCTACAACTTCAAACTATAAAATATAACATGCCTGACGCCAATAAAAAAAGAAACTAAAGCAAAAGAGAAAACTGAGAAAAAAACGACAATCTACAAGATTTCCAGATGACAAAAAACAAGTTAACAAATTAACTAAAGAAATTAAAGAAATATTGAAACATGAAAATAACAAAAAACTAAACAATTACCTTAAAAATTTTGACGCAACAAAATCTACAAACTATTCATTGTGTAAGGTGACAAAAAAGATGGTCGGAGCTACAATACACCTGCCACCAGTAAAAGCCACAAACGGTCAATGGGCCCGAACATCATCGGAGAAAGCGACTTGTTTAGCTCAAAATTTTAAAATATAGTATATTTCAAAATGAAAATAACACCAAATTCGATATGACTCATACAACGAGCAAAATTAATAAAGACTTAAACAATAAACAAGTATGCGTGGCTGTATATCTCTACGTAGCTAAAGCTTTTGGCAAGGTATGGCAGCCTGGATTGCTGCACAAACTCCAATCTTGGTTGTCAAATGACTACTTTCTAATGCTAAAAAGTTCTTGTACTCGTATATAAATTGCATGTAAAATTTTATGTTAAGTACTTATAACGACGCATGTTCCTACTTTGAACCTGTGATCGCAGGAATTCCCCAAGGCGCAGAAATTCAAGGCTATTTCCTGATTTACCGGAACCGTCTCCAGGAAATAGCATGATTATGACATTTACAGATGACACTGTACTAATGACATCTCATAGAGACCCGAATATAGCACAAACAAATTTACAAAACGACCTAAACAAAACACTCAATTGGTTTAAAAAATGCAATAGAGAAATTAATGACGACAAAACAATTCAAGTCAATTACACTAACAGAAAGGTAACCATAGACTCATTAAAGGTTGGAAACTCTCACGCGAATACTGATACGAAAGCTAAATACTTAGGTATTACAATTGATTCTAAACTGAACTGGAAGGTCCATATAATAAAAAAAAGAAATGAAATACAAAATCGCTTTCGACAACTGTACTGGCTGTTAGGACCTCAGGCGAAGCTCTCGCTGCAAAACAAACCCTTAATCCAGAAAACGACAACTCCACCAATTTGGAAGTATGGTAAAAAAGTTTGGGGCACAACTTCTAAATCCAATTTTACAATACTGCAACGTTCCCAGTCGAAGATAAAGGGGTTTTCAATTGGCGCGGGTCGATTTTGGCGCCTCATGGCAGCCATTTTGTTTTGGTGACATCTGTCAAATCTTTTGTTTATTATTCAATTGTTTATGCCAAATCATCATGGTAAGTTACACGATTGAACAGCACGTTCAAATGATAAAACTTTATTATCAAAATGACGCATTGCGCCCATTTTTCGGTAGACGTAGTGACCCTTCAAAGTCGACTCTTCAACGTTTGGTGGCCAAATTTGAGACGACGGGGTCAGTAGACAATCAGCCAACATCCGTACGTTCAAAGAACGCAAGATCAGCCGATAACATTGCCGCGGTCCGTGAAAGTGTACAGCAGAACCCGAGGCAGTCTATTCCTCGCCGTGCAGAAGAACTTGGCCTTTCGCAGACTTCAACTTGGCGAATTTTGCGTCGGGACTTGGGCCTACACCCGTACAAGATTCAACTGACCCAAGAGCTCAAAGTTGATGACCATAGACAACGCCGTTTGTTCGCTGACTGGGCTTCGAATCGTTTGGAAGAGAACCCCAGTTTTGGGCGAAAAATCATCTTTAGTGACGAGGCGCATTTTTGGATGAATGGCTGTGTTAACAAACAAAATTGCCGTATATGGGACGACACCAATTCACACGAGGTTCACCAGGTGATAATGCATCCTCAAAAAGTTACCGTTTGGTGTGGATTTTGGGCCGGCGGCGTCATTGGTCTGTACTTTTTTGAAAACAACGTTGGTGAGGCGGTCACCGTCAACAGCAAGCGCTACACAACGATGATAGCCAATTTTTTATGGCCTATATTGAACCATATGGACCTAGACGACATGTGGTTCCAGCAGGACGGCGCTACGTGCCACACAGCAAACGCCACGATTGACATTCTGCATGAACGATTTGAGGGTAAGGTTATCTCTCGCAGGGGTGAAGTGAATTGGCCAACAAGGACATGCGATTTGACCCCGCTAGACTTTTTCCTGTGGGGTTTCTTGAAGTCTCAGGTCTATGCAAATAAACCACAATCGACCGATGCTCTAAAGGGGAACATAGCACAGGCCATCGCTCAAATTCAGCCGGATCTATGCAGAAGAGTCATTGAAAATTGGACGACTCCGATCCGTTCCACCGCAAGAAGCCGAGGCGGGCATTTGAAGGATGTCATATTCCACACTTAATGGCATATATGCGCCTTTCAAATAAAAAAATAATTTTGTCAATAACTCACACACAGCTTGTTTTATTCCATTTCAACATCTACCCGCCCTTATTGAAAAACCCTTTACTTAGGCAATAACAAATGCACCATGGCATTCGCAATACAAACTGTGAGCAGAAGCAGCCGTGGAATCAATAAGAATAGACTTAAACAAAAAACACCAACACCTCTTGTAATGTAGTAATAAGAAATATGCTTATGTACTTATATAAATTATTATAGTAAATATTTTACAAATGAATTACATATTCCTAAATGATCCTGAAGATCAATGGCCTTAAAGTATTATTTAACTATTCAAATATCTTCAAAACAAATTACTTATTGTTAATATTGACAGATGTAATATTTTTGGGAAGCAATAGAAAAAATAATAATTGTGGAGCAGTGGAATCTAGTCTATGAATTTTTGAATGTCCAAATTTTAAATCCTTCCAGGCTAAGCATGCATTCAGTCTAATTGGTTGTATTTAGCACAGAATTCGTTATAGATACAATATACATATGGAGGGGGTCTATTAGAATACCGTACCTTATTAGTATTCGAAAATTAATAAATATTCTTCCATACAGTAATAACTCAATTTCATATTCCGCTGACGGCAATATACGAAAATATTTACCATTTAACAACACGAAATGAGCGAAAATTAAGACACTTTAAGTATGAGTAAATAAAATAAAAGCCTGAACGTTATTCTGCTGTATGTGGCAGCGAAAGTTATTTGTTAAAAAGCCTTGAAAGCAAGTACTCTAATCGGATTAGTTTATATGCACTGTACAAATATGCAAAGATATTTACTCGTACGTGTATCAAATACATACAAATTCCGGAAATTCATTTAAAGTGCAGGCGCTAAAGTTTGATTGAAAACAATGGTATGAAATCCATTTCCATTAATAGCCGAAGGTGCTAAAATGGCATGTCATTGAACCGAACGATCGACTACATTTCTATCTGCAAGTCCTTATCGTGATATTGAATGCTCTATTTTAATAAATGTAACGTCGAAAAGTTGCATTAAATTTTGTAGCCAATCACTTTTATTTGTTCGCGTGGCCATTACAAGCACCAAACATTACGAAGCAATAAATATTTCTTGTAAGCGCAACCTTATTGCCTGCTTCCTTAACTGTTTTTTTTTTTTTTTTGCTTTTCCTCGAATAAGTGGCATATTTTTGCACCAAAAATTTTGGGACATGTTTTGTTTTGTTTCCTAGATTGGAATTGATATGTACATACCTACGTACATACATACATATATGTACATAATATGTGTATCTTGTCAAATATGACCTACAACGAATATGTTCGTGTTCTTGCATAAGCTAGAGTATACCGCTAAAAACAGGAAGTAGGAAATAGAGCACCGGATTAAAATACAAAGCGTTCTATTAGAAATGTCTAAAGTTTTTCGTTCTCAAATTTATTTTCCTGTTGAAACTTTTCACCAACACATACGTTCATACGTGCCTATGAGTTAGCCTGTAGGAAAAATGCCTGTTTACAACTGGTAAACTAGATTCATGAACAAGTCTCATCACTTCGCTTTTTTAGGGTGAACGTAACGTTATTGTTCATGAAATAACCACTTCTAGACTTGGTCGCTAAACGTACAGCATTAAACATAAGCATATGGAATACTTCTATATTGCTGTGCAATGTATTTCTATTTAGACATCAAAGAGAGACAACTTGCTACGATATTTTGCCTCTAGTAAAATACTTGTGGAACAACATCAAGACGCACACCACAAAAAGGAGGTTAGAAACCTTTCGATATAATAATATTTTGATTACTGATGCTCATATGGATGTGTCCTGCAACTCTAAAACCAAGACGGTTTCCACATAATACTTCAAAGTAATACTCAATGCTTTAAACGAATAATTATTATTTTCACAGATAAGTTTATAACTACCACTACAGAGTTTTTAACAAAAATAATTGCCATTTTGTATATTCGCCATCGGATTTCTTTTTCTTTTTACAATACATCGGTACTCTGATGTTGATATTGTTGTAAAACAAAGCATGCACAAATTTAGGACTTTTCTGGTTTCTCTATTTTTATTCAAAATACGGCTCTTAACAATTATTTGTGAAAAATTGCATCTTTAAATGCCCACCATGAGCAAGTAAAATTTTCAGATAAAATCCACCAAATAGTCGATCCATGAGTGCCTAATGCTTGGGAACGTCGAGATATCAATGCTGAAGGTTGTTAAGCAACACTCTGCGCTACAGCAGCAATATTCTCAATAAAACGTCGCGTTTTTGGTCTACCAGTACGTTTTCTATCTTCAACAGAACCAGTTTCTTGAAATTTCTTCACCAACCTTTGGATTGTTGGCTCATTCGAACATTTGTTTCCATCAAAAATCACGAATTTTGAGATGTGTTCTTCTTAAAGATCGACCATTTTCCTAATAAGCTTCAATAATTTTAACGCGCTGTTCTTTTGAATATAATTGCACATTTGTCTACTTGACAAATGTCAAAGATCAGAGAAAAGAGTTATCGTCTATGAATTATTCACGGCTGGCATGTAGGCGTTACTTTTTAAATACCCGTTACTTTGGGTGTACTGTATTACTTATATGGCATTTGATAATAATACAATTTAAAATAAAATACAGTTCAGGCTCTCTGCAGAGTATACCTAAAATCATACAAATGAGCAACTGACAACAACAACAACAACTGAGCATATTGTCGGCCAGAAATTGTGGGAGTGCTCATGGGAAGCCAGTTTTAGCGAAACCACAAGCAGGGAAAGTTATGATTATGTGCAAAAACTCAACTCGTTTAATTTTTTCACTTCCCCGGTTATTTTATTTCCTGCCAAACGAGCCGACAAGTACCTCGCCATCCTGTCTGTGTGCACCCACTGTAGCACCAAAAACTGTGGCTACAACAACTTGCACGTTCGCATGTACGTACATACGTACATATGTGTTACAATAAAAAACATAAGCACTACTACGGCGAAATGTTAGTGGCAACAGTTTGTTTGCGTCCGGCAATTGCGGCTGCTCGTCCGCTTGTACGCTCGGTTATCTTATCTGTAGTACAATGGTCGAAGTAAACCTATGGTTTAATATCGACTTAAGGCTTAAGAGGGGCACTTCAGCGCGAAATTTTGTATGCAGTTTTTCTGCCTGCAAATTGTGAACGGCCAAAACAATATTTAAGGAAATACTTTTGTTCCCGAAATTAAAGTATGGTAATTCACATTTTTTAGATCGAAAATAAAGAAACACATATATACAATATATGTATATGTATTGACACTTACACCATTTATTCGGTTGCTGTATCACACGGAGGGATCTACAGTTTTATTTTTTTTATGAGGAGCCTTTTTATGTCATAAATACACTCAGAAGTTTGCCATTGCCTGCCGCAGGCCGACCGCTATTAGAACCAACTTTTTCTGTCATTTGGTGTTTCATGCTTAGGGTTTCAAACATGAGACAACTGAATGTCAGTCCATCATAAACCCATTTCGCCATGGCGGCAGTAATGGGTTATGGCTATTAAAATAGACGAAGGCCTTCTAACCAGCATTTGTATACCCGCGCGTACTAAGGTTATCCTAATTTCGTTCAAATAACGCTTGTATCTAACAGAAAAATGGTATTCTCGTAGTGTTGCGTAGAACCATGGTCAAGTATAGGGCTTCTATGATGAACTGGTTACAAAGGAGTGTGTGTCTAGGTGTTACAGGCACAATAGATACAAACCAGGATCGGTTCTCAATGTTTTGTTGGATTTTCTATCTCTGGTCTTAGAAATCAAGAGGAGGCAATGAAAACGATCTTTCAACTGGATTCTTATATGGCACGTCAGTCGGAGTTCTGGAGACACGAGTTGTTAGCAAAGTTGTCACAGCAGTACCCTCTGCTAGAGATATTCAGGCACAGTGTGGGGTACCTCGGTAAGAATTTAATACTCCAACGGCTACAAGATTGAAATTAGTACTGGAGCGGGATGTCATGTGGGCAGTAACTTCAAATGAGTCATTGTTTAGGTACTCGTATGATGACAATGGTCTTTCAGTTGGAAGTCTTTGCAAAATTTAAAGTAGCAGACTCAATACTTGGCGAAATGGAGCGAGAAATTAAAGAAAGAGCTGCTCGTAAGAAACCGTAGTATCTCTATAAACATTCTCAGGGAAGTAAGTTGAGGCTGAATTCCGTAGCAAGATGAAATAAGCTTGAATTTACATAGGTGCCAAAATACTGTGGTATTCAAGAAAACAATATGGCTCATGAATTAGAAACCACGGTTTCTAGGAGTATTTATTGGATTGGGCCGGATACAATTTTAGAACCACGCACAGCGGGATCTATCATGTACATCAAGGCTTTCAGTAATAAATCTCATAAGAACCGTTGGTGTCATACTCTTCTTCTTCTTAATTGGCGCTATAACCGCTTACGCGATTTTGGCCGAGTTTAACAAAGCGCGCCAGTCGTTTCTTCCTCGTGCTAACCGGCGCCAGTTGGACACACCAAGTGAAGCCAAGTCCTTCTCCACCTGATCTTTCCAACGCAGAGGAGGCCTTCCTCTTCCTCTGCTACCACCAGCTGGTACCGCATCGAATACTCTCAGAGCCGGAGCGTTTGTATCCATTCGGACAACATGACCTAGCCAGCGTAGCCGCTGGATCTTTGTTCACTGCGCTATGTCTATGTCGTCGTAAAGCTCATACAGCTCATCGTTCCATCGAGGTTTTAAGTGGCGGGTCCCAAACCCAGCGCACGACCAGCTATCCTGGAATGTTTCGCCTCCTCACGTTAGCTCACTCCCGAGCGGGTGTTCAAAGCTACGCAGAGGATACGTGGGCTAATTCCGGACGTTGTGAGCTGCTTGAACCATATGCAGAAGAATCGTCCTGGCCACTCCCAAGTGAATGGCAATCAGTAACTTTCCCCACTTGGGTGGACTTCTACATATGGAACCATCCTTGATGTCATATTAGCAGCTGCAAAAAACCTAGTACTTCCGAAAAGGCCTGACACTTGGTTACAAAACTTCTTCTCAGATATATGGTAAGTGGAGAGAGTGACGAGTCCTGATAGAACTAGCTAGGGTGTGCAATCCATAGGGACTACTTTCGGTGTGTATCTCTTGTTTGTAGATTGAGTATAGCATACAGTATTTTTTATGCCGCTGTCCGGCTTTCGCCAGTCTTAGATGGTGCATCATTTGGTCGGATGGATTGAGAATGACGACTAATTAGAATAACCATGAGAGTAATACTTAAACATATTCACTTGTTTATGGTATCATAATTAAAATAATATATCAAAAATAACATCAACTCTTACTAAATACTGCCCGAATTTTATTTTAACTTTTAAATACCTTTAAACCAAAGAAACTTCAAAACACAAACACTTCCTGCGAAATAGATGTGCACTATTGCCTTTATTTAGGTAGTCACAGGAGATCACATATTTTAGATACTGCTACATTCTGTGGACTTTGTATTTGCATTGCCTAATATTTTTTCGAATTTCCTACAATTTGATGCTTTGAGTTTCTTCGGACTAAACAGCACTTCAACCGGTGTGCGTTGCTCTAATATTTGAAAAAAGTGGGCTCAACAGTTGTCTAAAAAAACTTCGAACTTTGATAACACATATCAACCTCGATTTTATAGTAATTTTTGAAACAGATATAAGTCAAATAGTTATGGGTGGAATTTCGTTTCCTAACTCATTCACCAAATTTTAAAACAAAATTCTTTGCGGGCAACAACGAAATTCAAAGAAAATCCTCTAAAAATGGAATTTGTTGTCACCAATAAAAAACCTTGTTTAATTAAATTTTAAGTATTAATGAAAATCTAAACAAATAAATTACAGAAGTGGTTTCTTAAAATAGTACTTCACACATGGCGGAGAGTTAACCAGCTCTCAGTGATTTTGAAGGAATCAGCTGTTTTGCTGACGGAACAGCGATTTTTTTACAACAGAAGTCGGCAGTCGTTGTGAGTAACGATTGATTAGAAAGTGTAAGAATACGTATGAAATGAGCAGGTACACTTTCAATAAGGGTTTTGTATTTCAAAGTACAATCCTTACTGCTAGTTATGGAGCACTATTTCATTCAAATGAGTTCCACGGCTGGCGTTGCAGTTACTACAATGAACCCAATTTTGCAGCACGTTTTCGACTGCTTGGAGCTGTATTTGTTCGATGGTTGCACGAATTTCGTTCGGAGAGCGCCAATCGTTGCTGGAACTATTATTATAATATTTATAAAAATATATACATATGTAGCTGGATAATATTTAATTTTAAAATTTAGAGTATATAATCATATTCTCTGAGTAATATAATGAAACTCATAAATTTATTATGACTATTGATCGCAAATTTATGAATTTGAATATGGAATAATTCCTAGAAGCTTCCTGCTTTTTATGTGAGCTTTAGGAGTTGTTAGGTAGGTAAATGAACAATTTTGCTCTATAGAACAACGCCTTAGAATTATTGAAACATAGGTATTATGAAAATGGTCGATCTGTAATAACACCATATCGGAAAATTCGTGATTCTTTTCGGCGGAAATACAAAAAACGTCCGAATGAGTCGAAAATGCAAAATCGACGTTCTCAACTATTAGGTCTCCATGGCGTATTTTACTTGTGGACGTGATCATGGTGGACAGTTAAATGATGCAATTTTTCACGTATAATTGTTAAGAGCCGTATTTTGAATAAAAATATGGAAACCAGATAGAATATAAATATCTACGTGTTTTATCTACAAGAGTATGAAAGAGTATGAGAGGACTCACATTGGACCCCATAAAGTTACAATAAAGCAATTGGCAGGGGTCGCATTTGGTCCCTATGCAAAATTCACAGTCTGACAATGTGTGTGGGTTTCGCTGTTGTATTCTTTGCGGATATTGCAAATATCTTTTCGGTTGTAATTCGTTTTGTGTCATTGTACGGGATACAAGGCTTTGTGATTTGTGCACCGTGCAAGGGTTTTGCAAGACTAAGAGAGTCCCCCTAAGAATTTATTTAATGCATAACATTTAAAAAAAAAAAGCTGATATTTAAACGTATCGCACAAATATAGAATTTTTTTTTGTTTTTGTAAGGTGCGTACCCATTTTTTGATTGAAAAGCATCAACTGCAGCGCCAGTGCGGGCTGGTGTGCATTTTGAATTAGGTAGGCTAACATGAAACATGAAAATTAGTCGTTGAAATATTGTAAGAAGACTTATAGGTGAACGTTTTTTTAGTTAGAAAGACATAAAAATTTAAATGTTTGAATTATTTTTGCATAAACGGTGGGCGCTTTAATTCAAAAACTGCTATAAATAAACACCGCTCACTATTTTCCACCGATGTCTGCTTTGTTAGAAAGAGTGACACTTCTGATTCTTTGCGGGTGGCAACTGTTACAAAATGGTAATTACAAGTTAAGCGAACATAATTCCCAAAAATAAATTGTTGCACCAGACTTCGCCAATTGTTTAGAATGTATCTTTAGCGTTCTCTGTGAACGGTAACTTTGTTACCACTTTCATTTCAGAAGAAAAGTCGCTCAATAATAACGCTATTCAAATTCATGATGAGCTAATGGAAGCTTGTAAGCGAATAAGGCGAGGCATCCATATATAATTTTATTCACACTGTGCTTAAGCAGGACTGCATTTAATATTTCTGTGAAAGAAACGTTATAAGAAAATTAGAAACTACTTGTAACATATGACATTTTTTTTATGATTGCAAAAATTCATTGACTATCACATTTCTATGTAAATAAGGTTTAATATTTAACAGCTCCACAAAAAAGCTCGCATACAAATGCATCTTTGATAGCCTATCTCGGGGTACGCTTACTATTCTCCTTCATTCGCCTTGAGGAATAGGGAAATAATAAGAGGTAATTTATCAACGTAACTTTTCCTGTCTTATTATTAATGTATGTTTATGTTTCTTATGAATCTATGTTAATGGAAAAGAAACAACAGTTGAAATACAGCAGGTGCAAAAGGAAACTAGTGCATTCAACCAATATTGCCCTGGCTCTAAAAACATTAGAGCGGTTTGGTGCGATGCAAGTTTAAGTTTGTTTAAGATACAGAGTACTTACATGTGATTGAAAATTAATCGCAAGTGAGAAATAAACCAACAAAAAATGTACATCGACCTATATTGTCCATACTTGTGCAGAGATATATGTGCATACGTATGTGTCAAGCTGAAATACTTCGATTGTATAATTTTTGGCCTACATGCATGAGGACTCAAAATTTCTTTATATCTGTTTTTCTGGTCGGTGTCCTATAGATACTTGAAACAATAGCTGCGTGCCTTTATTTGACATAATTATTTTCGTTTATTTTCTATATCGTTATTTTATATACACACATACCTTCTGCTCAAATATGAACGAGACTGATTTAATAAAACACAAACGGTTAATTATTGTTCAATTTTTATTTTATCTCCTTCAAAGTAATCACCATTGGAGGCGATACACATATGCCAAAGTTTTTTTCAATCATCATAGCATTTCTGGAAGGCCGATTTCGGTATGGATTTCAGTTCCTTCAACGAATTCTCTTTTATGACTTCAATTGTCTCAAAATGTTTGCCACGGAGCGGCAATTTGAGATTGGGAAACAAGAAGAAGTCACATGGAGCCATATCAGGCAAATACGGTGCTTGCGGAACGATATTAACATTATTTTTGTTCAAATAATCGCGAACAAGACGTGATGTGTGAGCTGGTGCATTATCGTGATGAAAGAACCATGACTTGTTGTCCCACAATTCCTTCCTTTCGAATGTTCTCGCGCAAACGCTTTCAAACGTCTAAATAATATTCGATTTTGCGATTTGTGCGATTTTCAAGCACAATTTCCTTTACTTTTCCGATGTTTTCGTCGTTTACTGATGTTGCTGGACGACGTTCATGAGGCAAGTTTTCAACCGATGTCCGGCCTTCTTTGAACGATTTGTACCACAGGAAAACTCGTGCACGCGATAGAGCAGAGTCCCTATAGGTTGTCTGCAACATTTTTAAGGCGTCTCAAGCCGAAATTTTGTTGGAGTAACAAAATTTCAAACAAATTCTTTGTTCAATTTGAATTTCCATCGTTAAATTCGAAAAACACACTCGAGCTTGACTTGTTTACAGTAGCACAGAAAAAAAACTATGTGACATATCACGCTAAAATTTGCCATGTAAGCTTATAACAGTCCTACCAAAAAACAAAAAATTTATTATTGATAAAGTCTCGTTCATATTTGACATATATATAACGCGTTTTTCAATAGGTGCGCTTCAACTTTTTTCCGATAGGGAGGGCGAACGACGCAACATTTTTTATTTTTCGCTTATCATTTGTAAATTTCATTAGTATACATTTCATCATGGAACGCTACACACTTGAGCAACGCGTTAAAGTTATTCAGACTTATTATGAAAACGGGCGTTCAAATCAAAATGCATATCGCGCACTTCATCTTCAGTGAGGACGCACATTTTCACCTCAGTGGATTCGTCAATAAGCAGAAGAGAGATTGCCGAAAAACCAATGTACCCACAAAGAGTGACTGTTTGGTGCGGTTTACATGCCGGCGGCGTAATTGGCACATATTTTTTCGTTGACGAGAACGATCGCCACGTTACTGTGAATGGAAATCGATACCGCGACATGATAAACGATTATTTTTGGCCGCAATTGAATGGTATGGACTTAGACGGCATGTGGTTTCAACAGGACGGGGCCACAAGCCACACAGCACACGCTACTATTGTTTTGTTGAAGAGTAAGTTCGATGAGCGCATCATTTCCAGAAATGGACCGGTCGAATGGTTAGAAAAGTCAAACCGTTTGTGTTTTATTCAAAAAAAAGTTGAAGCGCTCTTACTGAAAAAGGCTTTATATATATATAATTGGCACGTACACCCTTTTTGGATGTTTGGCCGAGTTCCTCCTCCTATTTGTGGCGTAGGTCTTTATTTGCTCAACAAATGGAGGGATCTACAGTTTTTTATGAGGAGCTTATTCATGACAGAAATATTTACACTCAGAGGTTTGTCATTGCTTGCCGAGAGGCGACCGCTTTTAGAAAAATGATTTTCTCCATTTTGGTTATTTTCATTAGTTATTTTACCTTGATTAAAATTAGAAACCGCAATAACTGATGGGAAGCATAGGGGCCTCTGTGGGCAAATATCAGTCGTGTGGGCTTGGACGTTGTTGAAGTAATGCACTTTATTAAGGTAAGCTCGGGCAAATACCAAGCAAAGGGTGTAAGTGACAATGTAGCAAATGAGTGAATGAGCAAATGAATTTCTCCTCTCATAGAATGAAATCATCTGTTTTCTATTGCCTTTTATAGCAAAGAATCAGCAAAATCAAATAATACCTACAGCTGAGAACATAAAACTAGTAGTACCTTTAAAAAATAAGTCATAAAGACATTATTTTTGAAGGCATTTATTTTTTTCCTATAAATCATAAAAAAATTGCAATAAAAAATATCTGTTTTGTCCTATGTTTCTATGGTTTTGTCCAGCAGTTCTGGAGGGCGAAAGCCTTTTGAGCTGAACATCTCAAAAAAAGCGATCAAATATCTTGGGGTCTGGATCGGGTTGGGTACAATATGATTTTGGGTCACAATTCTGCAATTAAAATTCTGTATTCAATATTCTGTATTCAAAAATCTGTAATGCAAAATTCTGTAATGTTAAAATTCTGTATTGCGGAAAACTGTAATTTTAAATTTTGTAAATCAAAATTATGTATTGTCAAAATTCTGCATTGCAAAATTCTGTATTGAAAAATCGGAAGAGCATATGGAAAAATAAAAAAAAAAGTGCGCACTTTAGAGAGTTAGAGTTTTACAAAACAAAATACTGCCAATACATGACTTGTCTTGACCCATATGGTTTGCTATATTATCAAAACAGATTTACATAAAGCAAATGTGCATATGTTTGTATGTATTTATAGCTTCAGAAACAATGTGAATGAAATTCGAGCAACCATGCTAAAAAATATTGTAGAATAATTGCAATATTTTCTGTATACTTCGTTCAAATACCTAACTGTTTTAATCAATTCCCTTTCTTTCATTGTACGTTCTTTTGTTGTAAAATTTATAGAAACACCATACGACAACGACAGAACCAAACCCAGCGGTCTTTTGTTTTTGTTTCTCGTTTACAGCAGGTCAAATAAGTTTACAAAGAGAGTTTCGATTAGTTCTATTGATAGTGGCTGGCCAGCGTGCATGAATCAAGTTTGGGGAAATTACAAATTTAAAGAAATAATAAAAGTTTTTGTATAAATAAATATTGACTGTGTTTAATATGGCGAAAGTCTCTCTTGTTAAGTCTAATAAAAGTAAAGATATGCTCTGTGTTGACGGATATTTTCTTTATTTGGAGCGATCTACAAAAAAACATATAATTGGGCCTGTTCTAAAACAATACAAAAGAAATGTCGATCGCGTCTTGTTACAACACTTATTGAAAATGTGCATACGATTACGAAGTATTCAAAGGATCACTCCCATGAACCGTTTCCAGATGAGGTCAATGTCGTAAAAGCTAATCATTTGGTGAAAAAGTTGGCGAAATCAAGCTTGCTGACTACTAGCCAAATAATCCAGAAATCTGTTGTTGAGACCGTTTCCGTCAGCCGTGACTACTTACCCACAAAAAGTGTTCAAAAGCAAAAAATTAGCAGGATAAAAAGAGCGAAAGTAGGACTTCGTGAACCAGATTCGATAGAAGAAATAGATATTCCATTAAGTTTGTATGTTTTGGAAAATGAACTTTTTATTTTGTCAGAAAAATATTTCCACAATGAATGTATGATTATATGTGGTACTAAATCATCATTGCAATTGCTTGATGAAAGCGACTGTTGGATCATGGATGGCACTTTCGATGTGGTGCCTACATTTAATGATCTAAAAGGCGAGCTGGTTTGTGCGAAAGCACAACTAGCTAAAATTCAAAATGGTCACAAAATTAGTCAAACGAAGAAGGCTGTAAAAGCAAACAACATAATTAAAAGAGTAACAAAAAAAAGGCTTATATTAAGGCATGTTTCTTTTCTAAAGCGAATTGCTAAACATTTAATAATATAATAATTGTTTCGCCATTATAATGTAATAACTTTTGTTTTGAATGAATTTTTGAATTTTTCTTTAATTGGCGTATGTATTGTATATACCTATACCATTGTTTCTATAAAAACAGAATTCTATTATTCATAAAATAAATGTGCTATTCAGGTAAGCGTGCTTATCAGGTTATCTGCTTATTTGGTTATATTTTTACAGCATTTCGATCGAAAATAATTTTGATTTCAGAATTTTAATATACAGAATTTCAGTTCTCCATCATTTTGATCATACAGAATTTTAAATACAGAATATTGGACCAAAAGAATTTAGGCTGCACAGAATTTTTTTTTTTGATTTTTACAGAATTTTCATCCAAAAGAATTTTGAAAAGCAGAATTTAGTACCTCTCCCGTCTGGATCGACACAAAACTTTTTGATAAATGCAAGTTTCAAGGCGACTTCTGTCAGTAGTACCCTGCCGTGGCTCTTCTCTAATATAGGAGGGCCTCAGGGAAACCGCCGGCGACTACTGTCATTGGTTGCTGACTTCATAATTCTTTATGCCTCACCTACATATCTGGGCGGCCAAAACGTCCAATCTACGGGAAGTCACCCATCCACATAGGCAAGGCGCGCTGCGTTAGCTTGCGCGTACAGAACGGTGTCGGATCATGCAATCTGTGTAATAGCTGGAAAGTTTAGTATGGACCTCCTGGCAGATTAAGTGAATCGGCTTTATAACGTGCAAGTAGCACGGTTCACACCAGTACAAAAAGCAGCTGAGCGATTGCTGACAATAGACTAGTCACAAAGCGGGCGTTGGATCTACAAACTCTTACCGCCTACTGAAGAGTGGTTAGGAAGAAAACATGGAGACAGCAACTATCATCTTTCGCAATTGCTCAGTGGACAAGGCCTTTTTTCGGGAATACCTGCGCCGCTTTAAGCTGGCAGGCAGACCTTTCTGTCCAAACTTGCGTCCGCTTCGGAGAGAAACGAGCTATTATCGAGCAAGCCCTGGGTTATAAACCATCCCCCAGCACCCTCATACGAGATATGTGCGCAACCAGCAGTAAGTGGGAGGGAGCCCAAACGTTCGCAAGTAAGATTACGAAACCGCTCCGCCATATTGATAGGAACCACAAAAAGATGCAGGAACAGTAACAGCAGCGGCAGCAGAGAAGGCGGACAGTTTCTGACGAGCAGCACAGACTTTTGAGTGAAACACTAAATGCAATATCGTACAGCAGACAAGACGGTGGTTGATTAATACAATTACTGCAACTTCTCCGATGTCTCCTTTAGAGGTGATTCTAAACTATCTTTTAGTGCCATCCTTACTCTCCAAAATGGGGTAGTGGCCCAAAGAGAATAATCCATCAGATTCGCGTCTGGTGAATTTGAGAGCCATTGTGTGGACGTTATGAAGTTCGAAACATTGTTTTATAGCCATACTTGGTTCACTCAAGCTTTGTGCGACGGGGCCGAGCCTTGTTGAAACGTCTATGGTCTGTCACCAAAATGTTTGTCTGCCCACGACTTCAAAGTAACCTCCAGAATAATTTTCCTATAATATTTCGCGTTTACCTCGTCGCCAGGCTCGACGAAAACGATTGGAGAGCTCCCATCTTCGTTTGCGGCGGCCCAAACCATTACCTGTGGCGGGCGCTGCCTCCTGATGGCTAATCGATTACTCAAATTCTCGGTCAAATAAATCGTTTTGAGAGTTTACAAATTGCTCAATTTAAAAAATTTTCTCGTCAGAAAACACAATGTTCGGAAAATGACGGCTTTCAGCCAAGCGAAGCAACTCCTTCGCTCCCTCAAGTCTGACTTGTTGCTTTGGTGTGAGATTATGCGCTTTTTCGATCTTGTAAGGCTTGTCTTTGAGAACATTTTTCAATATGCGGCGGATGCCACGGTCAGATATTTTCAGTTCTTTCGCCATTCGATTGAGGGTTCGTTGGGGATCTCGCTCAAGTCGCTTCTTCACCTTTTGGACCATTTCACTTGACGTTGCAGTCTTTGGATGACCACCTCCATAAGGTTTCGCGATGCTATCAGTATAATTGTAACGAGTAATGGTGCGATAAACAAAAAACTTTATTTACTTTAAGGTGCTTGAGCTTGTGATTTTCCTGCCAAATATAATGCAATAACACTATTACGTTTGAAATCCATTAATGATTTTCTTTTTTCGCGTTTACTCCTGACAAAATGCCTCCGCGCGCTTGTAAACAATATTCTGGACTGTCATTTAGCGAACTAACAGACAGCTGGTCCATATGCTGCGGTCTGAAGTTGGTTACACTTCGAGTGCCGGACCCTGTAAATATAATATAAATAAGTCCTAGAATCGGGAGAGGTTATTATAAGGACAGTAAGAAGGTGATTTAGGTGGCCGACGTAGCCGAATGTGTTGTTGCGTGACTACCATTCGGAATTCACAGAGAGGATGTAAGTTCGAATCTCGAAATTAAGAAAAAGAGTTTTCTAATAGCGGTCGCCCCTCGGCAGACAATGGCAAACCTCCGAGTGTATTTCTGCTACGAAAAAGCTCCTCATAAAAATATTTGCCGTTCGGAGTCGGCTTGAAACTGTAGGTCCCTCCATTTGTGAAACAACATCAAGACGCACACCACAAATAGGAGGAGCAGCTCGGTCAAACACCCAAAAGGGGTGTACGCGACAATTATATATTATATTATATACATTATATATATATATTATATATTATATACATTATATATATATATATATATATATATATATATATATATATATATATATATAAGAAGGTCATTTAATAGACAAAAATGTTTATATACATTTTCCTACAAATTATTGGTGTTAGTGATTCGAGCACGAATGATTCAGAAATTAATTTTTTTTGTGGAAGTTATTTTTTTTATCTAGTATTGAAAAAAGTACAATAAAAATAATTATTTTAGTTAAATAACTATTTGACCACTTTTCATTAAATTTTTTGAAGCTCTAAAAATTGCGTTGCCCCAGTGCAGCTTATTTAACTGAGTGCTTCCCACTTTGTTTCTAATGCTTCGGGCCACTGCTAAGTGGAGTCAGTCTGAAGAAATTATATTTGCGCTTTTGCTAAATTAGGCGACAAATTTTTCAGTTGGTCTTTGAACATAAATGTGTTTAGAAAATCTCAACCACTATACTGAGAGTGGATTGGGCCAAAAAACGCATCTTTTCCGATCCCCCTTTGATATCCACTTTTTACTTTTTGTTGCTTTTGTTGCATATGCATTGCAAGCACCTCTAACACATAATGGAAAACGACTTTGTTCGGTATATACAATAGTATTTCTCAGACTTACAAAGGTGTACACTTAATGGAAACTATATTAAAAGATATTTTAGAACCCACTAGGATTTCTGTAATTCAAGTGAGTTTGTTTTATCGGGAATATGTCTTCAAAAGGGTTTTTGCGCCTGTGCCTAACGCTCCAAATCAGCAATTTCAACCTCTGCTACAGTTCGGAAAGCTACGTGATGCACAATTTAAACATTTTATTTACTTTCGCCCATTTTTTCAACCTTGTCGTAAACACCTTACACCATCCCAACTGTCAAAAATACAGAATTCGGCTGCTTCGAAGTTCGAATTTCCTACTCCCAATATTTCGCGGAAAAATCTTCTCTCCGGGAGTTTACAATTGGAAACTTGGAAATTGGACACAATAATCATCCAAGCGGCCTGTCTCGAATAGGAAATACTTCTTCACTGTGTGCTTGCCATTAATACCTTCGATCCCAAATGCATTGCAGCCCTAAGCACTGCAAATAGAAAATGTCAAACTAATTAAATTAAAAGTTTGTTTTATAACTCAAAATAATTTGCTTAATAGATGGAAATATACAGAAGAACTAAATCAACTATTTGATGCTTGCTCCTGTATAAGGAGTCGTTCAAAAAATTGGTTGCTCGTGTTACATTCGGAAAAAAAATTGTTTAAAATCCCTGTAGGCATAAACAAAATCGTTAAATTTGCGTTTACAACTCATTTGCGCCTTTGACTTTATATATAATATAAAATTTAAACTTTTATTTCCATTGTTTATGCAAAATTTCGCGCAATTAAACTGCAAATAAAAACTCATTTGGAATTCATTGCACATAAAAAGCAGCAAAGTGGAAGTAATGAAAACATAACAAATTAAGAAAGAGAGCGAATAAACAAAAGGCTATTAAATTGTATTTTTACTGAATTTTTTCAATTTACAATACATCCAACTGCTGAAATATTGGCACTATGCCATTTAATTTATTACGGTGTAGGTATTGGGTATGTTTGTACTTATATCTGTACTTATGTGTGTGTGTACATACATGCACATATGTACTATACAACTATGAGAACGTCCAAACAGACATTTACTCAAGAATGTATTCAGGCACCTGCACAGGCTCTATTTGGATATTTTTCTTCGTGAACCAATTTTTAATGCATCGTCTAAATTTGTTTTGTGCTGTCCGCTAAATTTAAAAACAAAAGTAATTTATCCAACTACTATTGACGAATAGGCTATAAATAAATGAAGGATCTTCCAACAGTGACGCCAAGATGTCAGTAGCGAATTTAATCGAATCCCGTTAGAGGGGGAAGTGGTTTCAGCAAGACAATTGACCTGAATAATTTTGGATAAACCTATAAATTAGTTTTTTATTATTTTCAAAAATTGCATTCCAATTTCAAATTTGAAATTTCTTTCAACTTCTTCCTAGCTAGATACACCCTTGTTTTGTTCACTCTAGCACCGGTTATACCTTCGACAAAGTACTTATTCATATTCTTATTGGCCTTCTCCATACTGTTTTTTATGATTTCTCAACGCACGATGTGCTATAGGCATACAACTTTTCTCTAAACACTTCGACGAGCTGTTTTATGAGTGAAGTCTAATTTCTAGCGCACAGTCTTTAAGAATATTTTGTACTCCAATACTAGAAATAAGTATAAGTAAATATAGTTTGGGGAAAAGAAATCCATTATTTTTGCGTACAATTTTTGCGCCAATGGTTTAAAACTGTTTTATGGTTGGCCTTTAGCTCGTGGGCGATGCTATGACTACTAATATGCCGGTCAACTTCGATTATTCCTCTGATTTTATCGACATTATCAACATTTTATTAGCATCAAAAATGCCTGAACGGCAATGACGAAAGCAAAATTCCACGTAATCAGCTGTTACCGTAGCGGCACCATAAGCAACATTTACAATTTCAGCGGCCTGGTTTGCATTTTCGTGTTTATCAAAAAAAATATCTGTAAAATATACCAAATTTTCTATTTGGTGACTTCCATTGTTAACACCCTGTAACTCACAACTGAGTGGAACAAACAAACAAAAAAAAAAACATTTTTTTTTAGTGTGTTATTACGGCCATCTGCCGAGAAAATAATGAATTTCTTTTTCGCCAAAATAATCTATATAAATATTAATATGGAGAGCAAATTTTGTCGTACCTTTTTTTAGTATTTATAGTCAGAGAAAAAAGTTGAAACATATAATTACCAATGGATAGCATATGTGGAGACGGTGTGCACAATGTATTAAAATAGATACATAAGAAAATAGGTTCAGGTAAAATTAATAATTAAGGTAAGCCGGTGCGTATGAGTACTGCGCAGAGGTAGACTGCAACTTTCTGAGATGTTACGTATACGACAAGGCAGATTTACATGACTATGTTTTGGCATAAATTAATATTTGTTAATGATATCCTGATTTCATTTCAGAATTATAATGCAAATTCTACGCGTATTAAGAGACTTACCCGCGCACTAAGAGATTTCAACGAGATACCGAGTTCTATTCCGCTTGACTTTTCGGTGGAAGAAAGGAGGTTTTTGAATTTTTCGGTTCATTTTTTTTATTTATTTATTTAACTATCTTTAATAATTGAAGCTTATATTATGTTTGAGAGGTCTGTAAAAAATTTGACCATATTTTAGACTTGAAATAAACGAAACAAAATGAAATGAAATAAAAATGTAGACGCCCTTTTTTAAGAGCTTTAGAATTTAAAATGATAATACAAAACCAAAATATTATTGAAAGTAGTATTTTTTTTTCTTATAATCTGGTTGATAATTTCATGGTGTTCGGTTTTTTGGGTATGATACTAAACAAAGGTATGACTAAACTTTGCTCTCCGTATTTATATTGTATAACGTCGAGTAACGTCGAAATATCGACGTACGGGCGATCCTCAAATATGTAATTATAACATTTTTATACGAAAACAAGTAATGTAGGTTAAATTCAAACCAGAGCGAACTTTATGCATCCGGACACAGTTTAGTAAAATGTAATTTCGTCAATATTTGGAATCAAACAAACTCATAGACAATAAAGCTTGTGACATCAGGTGGGTGGACGCAAATTTAGTCTTAGCATATAAAGAGTGGGCGTGGTTTATCCATTCACAATAATATGTATGCATGTCGGATCTATCTAAAAGTGGCCAAACATGGCAAACATCACGAGGAGCGGTGTCGCTAAGAGAAGCAATAACGTTTACTTTTGGTCTATTCAGGATACCGCATACACAGCGGACGAATAAAGTGTTATTGAATATTTGTGGCGACCACGTGAAAAAAGAGTGAACAATAATTTAATTAAGCTATTGGTTAAGCAGAGTAACCGCGGAAAAAACACTGCTGTAATTATTTCGTGTATGCACAGACACGACATGTGTTCCTGAAACTCTTTGAATTTTATTTGTAAAATGGGCAGAAGGTGAATGCTCATGTAGTAGGACGAAACGAAAGTAGAAAATAAGAAAATAATAAAGGGAAATAAAATATGAATTGAGAAAATATAATAGCGGCTATCTGACAAATGCCAGAAGCTGCGCGTAGAGTGCGCGCTGAATAAAATTATTGAGCAAAGGTCGCTCGCTCAGGCTATGCATAAATGCAAGCCGGCATAAAAATGGCTGGCAAAGGCGAATATGAGCAGGAAGTACGTACATTATTGGGCAAAGATCAGAAGGAAGCATTTGCTGAGAATATTAAATATATATTTGCATAAGTATGTATGTATGTGTATAAATACATACATAAGTGAAGTGTGCGTGGAGAGATAATATTCGTTAATTATCTTAGCCATTGGCTGTATGAGAAGAATAAACTTTTTTAAATGGTGTATAAGAAATTTTATTTCATTTTCGTTTCAGGCTATGCGTTCACCATTGCAGAACACACGACCAGCCATTGCTTTGCGCCACTATTGATAAGTCATTATTGCGCAATGATTGGGAGAAACGGCTTCGAGCATTTGGAATTTATTTATATTCTGAAGACATCCATTAAGTAAAGCGAAAGAATAAACAGCTTTTACAATAAGGAAGCGCATAATTAATCGTTCTACAAAAGTGGTATTGAAATGTTAGAGCGGCACTGGAATCCTTGCGTTGTTCTTGATGGAAATTACGTTGATGAATAAACCTCAAATTTAAAAAAGAAACGTGTTATCTTTGTTAGGTCCGGGACTTCTCAGCCCATGTGTTGCAAACCATAGATTACTCGTTGACTGGTGCTATTGAAAATTAAGAAGAGCAAACGGAAAATTATGTTTTTAAAGTTGCAACGCCTATAAATATAACTCAGCTTTTGGGAGACATTCATAAGACTCTTTCTCACACCAAGCAAACGAAATTCATTGCACCAACAGATGAACAAGTGTTCTATCGGTTCTACGAAAGACGAAATTGAAGAGATCTTATACCTGGCATCAGTAAAGCTTAAGAAGATACTCTTTGAAAAGCAACTTAATTTGGATGAAGTGCTGGTGGTGGAACAAATTAACAGGCAGTCAGAATCTATGCTATCTGATTCAAACGCAATCAACCCAATAAACTAAATTAGTCTCGGTCAAAGCGATGGACTATTCAAGATTATGAATTTGGTAGTTCCCATAACAACGGTCATACTGAAAATAGCTCACCTTTCCCGCTTAGGTTAAAAAATAAAACAAATTCATTCATTCACAATTTCATCTCAAGAAAAAGTTAAGCCGACCTAACATTTTGCGACTGACTGAATGTTCGGTTCCATCGCCAATATATGTATATGTACTTCAGAAGATGGAGAAAATAGCGTACAGTAGATTCTGTTTTTATGCGGTTTTGAAATAGTGCGTTTTTTTTTTTAAATTAAAAAATGCATGCCGACCTATCGGGAATTGTACATATAAACAAGATTCTAAACCAGCTAAGAAAAAACTCATCACAGATTATATCGAAAATGCTAACCCTACAAGGTTATTTGTAATTATTTGTCTTGAAATTAATTCAGTTGAAACGTAATACTTTAAATTGAAAAAGGATATAAAAAGCTTTCGAAAATTCTACAAGCTGAAGTCGTTTAAATTATTACGTTTCAATTGAATTAATTTTAAGACAAATATTTATAAACATTTCAATCGCGTCATTTCACCATTAAGCAAAAACAAACTGTTTTCGTCAAATATTTCTGGCGCTTTTCTTCTGGCAGCCCGCCATTTCGTCTATTAGCTGTTCATCATCCGATTATGTGTGAATGCTGCCAAGTTTTGAAACGAGCTCATGGGCTCGCTCTCTCTCAAAATGAAAGAGCTTCGC
The DNA here is from genome assembly GCF_028408465.1 of Anastrepha ludens. Lineage (NCBI taxonomy): Eukaryota > Metazoa > Arthropoda > Insecta > Diptera > Tephritidae > Anastrepha > Anastrepha ludens. The sequence continues at coordinate 57,066,144 of NC_071501.1, forward strand.
ATCTTACTATCTATGATCTATAGTGCGGATGGCAATGAAGCAACGTTGACTTTTTTCGTATATCACCAATACAATCTCAGTTTCTTCATAAACAAGCCGCTTTCATGACACCGGTGGCATCAGCCAATCAATTCTGCTGAGAGCCAGCTAACGGTCTACTCCTGGCTACTTCTTCTGAATAAAAATTGTAAACATCTAGTAAAATGTGGTAAAGTCAAAACGTGGCAAAATTAATATATCAAATAACATAGAACTGTGATTACCCCAACTGTTAATTGATATCACCACGAATTTTTCACTCAGCAGAAGAGAAATCATTCCTGCATACTTAACTGAATATTTTTCCCGTGAATTTTAGAGATAATATTTATTAAAATTGGTGAAATTACAGTTTTTTTGAAAAACACTTGGCAGCATGTTTTAGAAAAGCCAATTAGTTTATTTTAACTACTTAAGTGTTACTGATTATTTTACAATTTTGAACTGGGTTTTTGTATAATGAACACAAAAGCAGAACCGTAACCGCAAATCTGTATTTTATAAAGGTGCTCATTTTCAGCACCGTAAAAGTTTTTGCAAATCTCTACAAAATTAGCTGCAAATGGTACGAGCGAAAGATAAGGATGGCTAAAAGTAGTACACAGACACACATACGCCGTTAACAACTAATACATGTGCATTAACTAACAACGTTGTAGGAAGGACCTACTTAGTGAAGCCGCGCACATAATCTTCTTAAAACAACAGATGTTCTTCGTCTGCAATATGGCTTGGTGTGTATATACATACATTCATACATACACGCGTAGTTAATCCCTAAAGGCGCTAATAAAGTTTGCTCCTTCTGTAAGTCTTCTCTATTTATCGTTTATCTACCTACAAATATACGTACATATATACACAAATGCCAATATGCACCAAATACATAGAAAAGGTATATGGAAACTTCTGACCTATCCGCTACAGCAATCTCTTCCGCGGGCTTACCTAAGTATGTGTATTTTTTTACTTCTGTGGCTGTTAATTCACGAAAAGTAATAAGGAAGAGTTCATTCGAGAGATTAGAATGGATGAAAAAGTTTTATTTGCATTTCCAAGTTTTATTATACATCTGAGATGCTCAGAGTCAGCAAAGATTTTTTCGCATGGTTTTTTCAATAAGTTGTTACGATGGGAAATAATAAAATACTGGAAAAAATTTAACTCGAATTAAATGTATAATCGAGATGAATACCTTAGAAAAAGTCAAGCACTACTAAAAAGTCGATTGCAATTGTTTTAATATTCGAATGCAAAAGTATAATTACCCTTTTAATTAGCGTGTTTCGAGCAGTTCGCTGCACACTTTTCCATCAACCATTAGCATGTTGAGCATGTTATGAAATTATGTTGTTTTTGTAGAAATCTGAGTGGGAGCAAGCTTAACTACTTCTTATTCCGCTTTTTTAATTTTATCTTAGACGAGCTCCTTGACTTCAATTTTCAATAGCAGCTTATTTTTCTTCAATATTTCATGGAGAAAGGTCGTGAAGATTTTGAATGTTTAAGCTTTGCTGACGCATCAATTATTTGCTGTATGATTCAAGAGAGACTGCAATTCTGCAATTTAGAAATATCATTTTTAAACCAGCTGCTCCTTTTTGGACTACCAGTATATGGTATACTCGCATTTATTAGACAATCTTCGCTGCATCATTTCGTTCCTCGATTGCAAGCTCTATTCCAGCTGCATATTCTATAGGGTGGGCCATGTAAAGTTTCCTTTTTGAATCGGCTATAAAAACAAACTAAGCAATATTTAAAAAAAAATTTGTTTATGAATGAAAAATAATATCGTTCAAATGACTGCCACGACTGGCTTTACAGTTCGATCAACCCAATTTTTAAGCACATTTTCGATTGTTTGAAGCACATTTCCAATTTCATGAATGCCAACTTCGATTTCGTGTTATAAAGCATCAATCGTCTCTGGATGGTTCGCATAGCATTTGTCTCTAACGGCTCCCCACAAAAAATAGTCCAACGGGCTTAAATCACAGCTCCGAGGCGGCAATTGATTTCGGAATTTCGGCTGATTATTCGGTTTTCAAAAACGGTAGCCAAAAGTTCGAGTGTAACTTTAGCAGTGTGACAAGTTGCACCGTCCTATTGAAACCAAATGTCGTCCATGTCCTCTTCAATTTTTGGAAACAAAAACTCGTTGATCATGTCACGGTAACGCTCGCCATTTACTGTAACCGCGGCTCCTCGCTTCATTTTCGAAAAAAATGGCCCGATGATGCCGCCAGACCAAAAACCGCACCAAACAGTGACTCGTTGTGGATGCATTTGCTTCTCTACAGTAACGTGTGGATTTTCTGAGCCACCAATCCGACAATTTTGCTTATTGACGTAGCCACCGATGTGAAAATGAGCTTCATCAGAAAAGAAGAAGAAGACTCACCACTTTGGAAATAGGTTTTCAATATTTTCCAATTTTGTTCAAGCGTATAGCGTCCCATTTCGTAAATGTCAAACTTTTAAGTAAATTATGAACACATTTGACATGTCATTTGTGTTACCATTCTCAAAAAATAGGTGGTTCAAAAAGCAAACGCTATATGGCCCACCCGATATTTCTTTAGAGGATGTACTTTCTACATTATTTTGCTAACACTCAACGACGCATGTAGAAATTGGCAAATATTTATAGAAGCAAGACTTAATATATTTAAGGAAGCGTGAACTTTGTGATTACAATTCGAATTGTCGACATAAGTCGAGAAAATGCATATTCGCCTTTAAAAAATTTAAAGGCAGGCGTTCCACAGGGAAGTATTTTGGGTCCTCTCCTATACCTTTTGTATACCCACGACCTACCATGGGTAAATCAGCAAATTCTGCAACTGGATAATAAAGCTAAACAAAAGCTAGTCGGATCATAGAGTGCTTACCCTAAAAGACGCTACTTAAAAGTCAATCTTCATCAATGCGTCGATAATCCCAAACGTCGGCTAGGTTCAATAACTGAGTACAACACATGAAACCAAAAAGCGCTGGAAAGTTCAAGAAAGAGAAAAAAAACGATAAGAGGTTGACTTGAAATTAAATAAGCTGCGGAACAAAATCCTGCGCAGCATAATAAATAAGGAATAGCGGCCTTTATAGTGATCTTTGCATACCAACTGTGACTGTAACGTAGCGAGTAACGACGCAATACTAAATACAAACAGCGACTAAAAAATCATGTCAACGATGCAGAATTCAGCTTGTTTCGCCTGAATTTTTCTCAGTGCGTTTATGTTGTAGAATGATTCTGTAAATATGTAAGTTAAACTATCAAATATAATAACTTATTAGTCCTCTTATATAAATTAAAAAACACGTAATAGGACTATGAATAAGTTCGTGCGGTTTTTTTTCGAAATTTGAAACTTTATTGACGTAAAATGGTTACAAATTTAATATTCAAAATATTGTCCATCGCTTACTACTACTTTTTCCCATCTTTCTGGCAATTCACGGATTCCCTTTGTGAAAAATTCGGTCGGTTTTGCCGCAATCCACGAATCGATCCATTTTTTGACTTCATCGTAATTACGGAAGTGCTGGTCAGCCAGGCCATGTTGCATCGATCGGAAGAGATAGTAATCGGATGGCGCAAGGTCTGGACTATACGGCGGGTGGGGTAGGACATCCCATTTGAGTGTTTCTAAGTATGTTTTGACCACTTGTGCAACATGTGGCCGAGCATTGTCATGTTGCAAAATAACTTTGTCGTGTCTATCGGCGTATTGCGGCCGTTTTTCTCGCAGTGCTCGGCTCAAACGCATCAATTGTCGTCGGTAGACATCCCCCGTAATCGTTTCATTCGATTTCAGTAGCTCATAATACACAACACCCAGCTGGTCCCACCAGATACACAGCATAACCTTCAGGCCATGAATATTCTGCGCCGACGTCGATGTTGAAGCATGGCCAGGGTATCCATACGTTGCCCGACGTTTTGGATTGTCGTAATGGACCCACTTTTCATCGCCAGTCACAATTCGATGCAAAAAACCCTTTCTTTTGTGCCGTTGAAGCAGTTGTTCGCATGCCATAAAACGGCGTTCAACGTCTCTTGGCTTCAATTCATACGGCACCCAATGGCCTACCTTTCGGATCATTCCCATGGCTTTTAAACGTTTGGAAATGGTTGATTGATCAACTCCCAAAGTTTTTGCAACCTCTTCTTGCGTTTGAGCCGGATCTTGATCGAGCAATTCCTCCAATTCGGTATCCATGAACTTTGGCGGCGCACCCTCGCGTTCTTCGTCTTCCAAGCCAAAATCACCACTTTTAAAGCGTGCAAACCACTTCTGGCACGTTCGCTCAGATAGAGCATGCTCACCATAAACTTCCACCAAGATACGATGACTTTCGGCTGCTTTTTTCTTCATATTAAAATAATGAAGAAGAATTCCCCGCAAAAACACATTATTTGGCACGAAATTCGACATTTTCAAGTGTGGTAAAAATATTGTTGTTTACGCTTCAAATAAAAAACTTATACTGACGTTTGTGCCTTACGACAGTAGCTCTCCAATGAATGTTTGGAAATGTGGATCGATGGAATAATAACCAAGTTACGCCATCTGTTGTAAAACCGTAACGAACTTATTCATAGTCCTATTATTTATTAAGAATCAGAATTTACAAAAATACAATATACATATGTACTTAGTAAAGCTAGCTTTGCCAACCGCAGTGATCTCCAAATTGGTCCATTTGCAACAGAACTCCCATTTACAAATTCTAATTGGATGCTCACACTTAATTCCTCTTGGCTGTTACCCTCTCTGGTCGCTCTCACAGCTGTCGACTCACATTTGAATAGCAACTGCAAGCGATGCTAAAGAGACGTTCGCTAGTTGGAAGACATCAAAAAGCATGCCCGTGTATGTAGGTGTCCAACAGTTATTTAATCAATAAAGATCGGTAATAAAAAAAAGACAAAGAAAAATCAAAAATTTTACTTATCAGACCCAAAACCAGACGCTATTAAACGCATATTAAAATGAGTAATTTCAAACAATCCTATCAAGCCGTTAGCAACGTGTGCGCTGCTCGCTGGCTTGGCCGAACAAACAGAGTGATGGTTTTTAATGAGGAATTTTTTTATGGCATAAATACGCTCAGACGTTGGTCATAGCCAACTGAGGGGCAGCCGCTGTGAGAATAAACTCTTTTCTATCAATATCTCTGTGTTATTATTCTGCTTATACATTGCACTGAATTTTTGAAATCATTTTTTGCATTAATGAATCCATTGAAATCCCAAGTTTCGACATCCAGCAATTCTGTTATAAGCCAAGATATGAATCTGGTATTTTCTCTCATTTGTTGCCGCTAGAAGCTCTTGTGATGTCATCGTAAAATATTTTCAGTTTTTTTCGAACATGCGACACGGTACCTGTGCCATTGTGTCTACAAACTTATCAAACATGCGGGAATAACTAACTTTAATCATCAATTAATGCATTTTAAAAATTTAAAAATGAAAAATCCCCCAAAATTATGCTTCAGCAATATGACAAAATGGTATACGCTGTATATTTATACAAATATAATAAGTTAGTTGTTAAAACGGTTGTGTGCACTTGTGGCATCATTTGGTTAGTTGCTTGCGTGATATGTGGACAAGTTGGTTAGCCTTTTTGCTTGTTCCATTGCTGCCACAAATGTTGATTTCGAATTGTTTGGTTGTTGTTTCCCAACTTTGCTTGTTTATGTTGTGCACCTGTTTTCACTTCTCGAGCTGGTGCACTGTGTTAGATGCGGACATAGTTTGTGCTGCAACAGTTTGACTACATCATAAATCACTACAGAATCCACCTGCGTCGCCTAAGTAGCCACAAACCAACTTGTGCAGTTGAGAAAACATCGGAAAATATTAACTCTCGGTCACATGTAAAAGTTTTAGTGTACGGAAATGACTAAAAGTGAACAAGCACAGGAAATGAAAATCGAATATTCGCCAAGTAGAAGAATGGTTTTAAAAATACATACAAACATACACATGAGTACATAAAAACATTCATATGCTGTATAAAAAATGTTCTGCTCTTAGATTTCTGAAAATTTTTAATTGCATTTTAGTTGCCCAAAGTTGTAAAATTGGCTTACAACTCTGAAATAGATATACTCGTATGCAAACTTGTTAGAGTGAGATACGTAACGTACGCACACATATTTATTTAAAGAAGGCGCTGTATAGGCTCGGTTTGTTGCATGATGCAGATGCTAATTTGGGTTTCGAACACTTAATATTACTTCACTGCTTTTTTCTATGAATCGGGAAAGTACTTCAGATTTGGTCCATGCTGAACGAGACCGTGACGTATCGAGTCAATTCCAATTGAAAAGTCTCAAATTAAATTGTTATCCCAAGGCGAATTGAATACAGAAGGTGGCGCCTTCCCAAAACAGTTACCTTATTTTTACCGATTTTAACAAATGTGACATATACAAAACAAACAAAAGGAAGAAAACTTACATGCTTGTGAAAAGCAGGCTAGGTGATATTGTGATTTGTGGGACTTTAACAAACCAACTAATGAAAATGAAGTACCGCGCGTTAAATTGTGAAAGCACCAATTATGTGAATATAATGCCTCCAAATGCAGTTTTGACAGACGTCGTGGCAAGAAAGAAAGTCGTTTTCATTGCTTTCACCTACTCTTCCTCTTCACAACAAGTCATTCCTTCTTTTTGTTTGTATGTTCTCGGATCCTGACGACACAGCGAATTCGGAAGGCGCAAGCTGGTATTCTACCATCTTTGTTGCCATCCTAGATAGGACAAGTTTGCAGCGAAGCGGTAGGCCTTGAAAGTGGTGATAACCTTTCAAAGTGGGTACATGAGTCACTACGAAACTATTTATAAATTTGCAGTCTTATTTATATAAATAACATTCTACTAACCCCACCTAACCAAAGTTAGTCGTTTCGACTACCATTGATCACTTTTGTGCTCGCCGCATTTCTTTCTTTCCACTGATTTTTCTGTGCAAATAATGCCCTTATAGTCTAGGCGTGTTCTGTTGTCGATGTGATTGTGTTAAAATATACGGGATGCATTGGCTTCGCTCAGAATTCCCTGTTTGCATAACTTATGAATAACTGGTAAAAATTTGGAGAGAAGAACGGTAACTGGCGAGGTATCTTTATTTTGGTCCGAGCCATCAAAGAGTAGATCAAATAAGAATATTTCAAAGCCACAATTTCTTCAGCCAAACCAATCTTTTAAATTATCTTCAATTTTTAATCAGATGAATCTGATAAATCTGGCGCTCTCCGCTTCACATGCTGTTCGCCGACTTCAAGAAGGCACACGAGACTCAATATGGCTAGCATTGAGTTGAAAGAGAGTTCCCGGTAAGATAATCCGCCTCATCAGCGCCCTTTACGAGAACTCCGAACTGGCAGTGATCCACAACGTTAAAATTAGCGAGCCATTCACCACCTGACGCCCCTTCTCTTCCCCATCGTTGAATATCACTCTGAAAAACATGGTTAAATTTGAGATACTTAAAGGGTATTGCCCGCAGTTTATGGTGCTTATAATCGTGTTTCGCCGTCAGAATTAGGAAAGGGCTCCCAAAGTCGTTTGATACCAAACAAGGTTTCAGACAGGGTGACTCGCTGTCGTATGACTTCTTTAACCTGATGTTGAAGAGCATCGTACGAGCCGCAGACCTTAATCGCCCAGACACAATTTTTTTTTAGAGCGCACAATTGTTGGCGTATGCCGATGATATTGACATCATCGGCCTTAACAACCGCGCTGCTGGTTCTGCCTTCTCCAAACTGGATAAAGAGGCAGAGCGAATGGGTCTTGTGGTGAACGAGGACAGAACGAAGTACCTTCAGTCATCAAGCAAACAGTCGGCACACTCATGTATCGGCACCCACGTCACTGTAAAAGACTTCATATTTTTAGGAACCAGCATTAACACCGATAACAGCTTAAATCCAACGTAAAATCTCTCTTGCCAACAAGTGCTACTTTGGACTAAGTAGGCAACTGAGTAGTAAAGTCCTCTCTCGACGAACAAAACTAAGTGCGCGCATACTGACGTAGTATTGTAATCCTTGACCGCAGCCCCTAGAGAACACAAAATTGAGCAAAAGTCATCCCGTAGAGAACGACTGCTTTCTTTTATGCTGAAAACAGTGAAAACCGTACGCAGTCCCTTACCGCAGCCCCTAACGAGCACAAAAACTAACCCCCGAGAACAACTGCGTTCTTTTAATTACATATTTACACAATACATCGGTTTGTGTAGGTATGTGTTTGGTTGTTTCTACACAATGTTGCCATTGATATTTTTGCTTACACACTTTTTCACATCCGCGCTATCAGTTACAATTTGTCATTGTTTAATAAACCAAAGCCAAAAACCAACAAATGCAAATAGTTCATTTATCTATAATTAACATTATTCAACAGTGTTTTTAAGTTATTTTAATAAAATTATAATTTTTCTAAGTTTATTTTGTAAATGATTTCGAAATGTACTGCTTGGCAGCACTGTGTGGTGACAGAGCAATCAGCGACAGGGTTCTATGGGAATTTTCAAAAATCCTGCGATAAAATTTACGATACTACGATACGGAAGGGAAGCCGTTTTTCATTTACATGGGGATCGTATCAGCTGCGTTTACGTCGGTAAGTGTTCGCAGCATAACATTCTACAAGGCTCTCATCATGCCCGTCCTAACGTATAGCGCAGAACCTTTTGGACCTTTGCACGTTGGCAACGGCGAGTATTGCAGGCGATGGAACGATAAGATGTATGAGCTTTACGACGACATAGACATAGCGCAGCGAGTAAAGATCCAGCGACTACGTTGGCTGGGCCATGCCGTCCGAATGGATACAAACGCTCCGGCTTTGAAAGTATTCGATGCGGTACCAGCTGGTGGGCAGGGGAAGAGGAAGGTCTCCTCTGCATTGGAAATATCAGGTGGGAAAGGGCTGGGCTTCACTTGCAACTGGCGCCGGTTAGCACGAGAAAGAAACGACTGGCGCGTTTTGTTAAACTCGGCCAAAATCGTGTAAGCGGTTATCGCCCCACTTTTAATTAACCTTTGCGGTCGATGTCGCAAGTCGTCTTAAAAGTCGGTGCCGCCAGTCTGGAGGCAAAATGTCATTAAGAGGAAAGATTTTCTGGATCAGTAGAATTTACAAAATCTAAATTTCAGAAAAGAGATACGCAGTAAATCAGTTTCACGAATTCTGTGCTTTTTAATATCCATATATTATACATATTTGGTTTTTATCACTACGGGGGAATTAGCTCTGAAAAGCTAATTTGCTCCGACTGGCTGGTACTCCCATCAGAAAAATTTGCCGATCGGAAAGGGCTAATATGTGTATCTCTGAAACAAGCGTAGGTTAGGTTAGGCTAGCTTAGGTTGACCTGGCTGGCTGAGAGCCGTCACGTAGACCTATTGATCCTTAGTGATACCAGATGGAGCTTGACCCTTACGCTTTCTTGTAGTAGGCTTCTTGTAATAAGCCTGCGTCTTTTGCGAATCTAAGTAAGCTCTGAAGCTCTAACACCGAGAGACATTCTAACCTCTCATATTGTAAAGCTCCTAAACAGGTAATTCTTGTTCTCGCGAATGCAGGGCAAGAACATAGAAGGTGTTCCAGCGTTCCCTCCCTTCTAGTTCATTGCAAAATCTGCAGCTATCATTATTTGTAATTCCCATCTTGTATGCGTATACCGCTAACAAATTGTGACGTGTCAGTATACCTACGATAGTTCAGCTTTCTTTTCTGGACAGAGCTAGCACGAATCTGGCGTATTTATCTGCAATCGGTATACACATGATTTTAGCGGTTTTACAAGTGGCTAGATTATTCTATTTCCTGTCTATCCGTGTTTTCAGGCTCGCAGCGATGTCATTGAATACCGTATTTAAAGGTTTCAGTATGTCGTTTTTTTGTTCGAATTGTATTACATGTAAACAAAGCTTTTGGCAATCTCAACTACAATTTCGTTTCCTGCAATGCCCTTATGTCCGGGTACCCGATAGATGTGTAACTGTCTGTCTGCGGCTAGTCTCTCTATGGCTTCCCTAGTCCTAAGAACGTTTTTAGATGAAATTTCATATGAGTTTATTGCCCTTAGTGATGCTTGGCTGTCAACATGTATATTTATGTTGGAGTTGGTCGATGTCCTTGCTAGTGCTATTTCTGCAGACTTTCCTATCGCAAAAACTTCTGCTCGAAAAATACTGCAATGGTCAGAGAGCTTAACTGGCCGCCTGATATCCAGCTCTGCGCAATAAATCCCTGCAATCAAGGAAAATTAAATAAAAGGAAAAGTTTTGCTAAAGAACACAATTCATGGTGTGAAAACGAGGATATTTTGAGCGTTAAAGTAAAAATAATTTTTTTGGAAATGATACTGGGCGAAATGTGAGACGTCAAGCAGGGTGGCACAAACATAATGATTTGGCTATGCTTCTTTTGGTAACGAATAAAATGAACAAATTTATTTATGAGAACCCACGAAGAACTGATGCTACCATTTACTGAGGAGAATATGCCACTTCGGTAGCTTTTTATGCAAGATAATGACACAAAAACACTCCTGAATGATTACACGTGAGTGGTTTCTACAAAATAAAGTTAAAGGTATGGATTGGTCAAGCCCCGTTGAAAACATTTGGGAAGAATTTATGGCGAAAATTCAACGAACTATTGTATTTCACTTCCTCAAAAGCCGACGTAGGATTATCAATTCTATGCCAAATCGAATATAAGAAAGTTATTGACAACCAATCGAAACAATTGAATTTCGATCATTTAAACAACATTCTTAAAAAAATTAGCAAGTTTTTCTTGTATCTATTATTATTTTGTACCTATTTTAATTTCATTTTGGTTCCCACTGTCAATAGTTTAACTTTTAAAAGATCCTGGAATTATTATTTAAATTTATTTTATTTAACCTATGAAATAAAAACCACATACCGTTACGGTGAAAGACGAACGCTATCGCGTCTTACTGACTGCAGGTTTTGTTTCAAAAATTAATCAGCTAAACATCGATGACATTCGGTTCCAACAAGAAGGCGATAATACAAACGATAATACAAAATGATTCTTAAAGATAATACAAAATGGAAACGAAGGCTCAACCGAAAAAAACCTCTAAATTTAAAGTAATAAATAAACAAAAATCAGTATGAGTTGTATTTTGCTGAGGATTAACATAAATTATATTATCGACAAAAATTGCTCGTTAGTATATGTATGTAATATTATACTAACTGGAATGAAAATCTTAAAAAAAAAACAAAAAGGCGCAACTTGCCATCGATTATCTATTTATTGCTAACTCAAGCCACCATCGGCGACGTACGACCAGATTAATTAGAAGAAGTTGTCAAAAACTAAATGCCATGAAATTATCAACCAGATTATAATAAAATAATTCATTCAAATAATATTTCTGTTAGATATTATCATTTCCAGCTCTCAAACTTTAAAAAAACACCCGATATATAAGATGATACTAGTGGAATAGCTGATTGGCTTTTTCGCCGCGATTTGGTATTCATAACAGGTGACGTGGGTATATGATTTTGACATTCATGCCAGTCAACAGGCGGCTGAATGGCACTATCCATATGAGCCGAAACCCAAAAAACCACTCGTCTTCTTTGATTATCCTGGTGTTGTGCACTCGGAATTGGTTCCAAATGGTTCTACGGTAAATAAAGAATATTATTTGAAAGTTATCCGACGTTTGAGAGAGAATGTGGAGAATGTAGGAAACAGCTCAACGGTCCAATTTGTGGAAAGAAAACTCCTCCTGGGCCTTGCACCATGATAACGCATCGTCTCACAAGGCTCATATTGTGAACACTTTTTTGAGCAAAAACTCGACAAATATCATCGAACAACCACCGTATTCGTCGGATCTAACCCCCTGTGACTTTTTCCTTTTCCCAAAACTTAAATTGCCATTCCGCGAACGCCGCTTTGAGTCGATAAAGGCCATTAAGGAGAATTCGCTGAAGCAGCTGAAGAAGATCTCTTCCAACGCTTTTAAAAGGTGCTTTGATGGCTGGACTAACCACTGACATATGTGTATTGCTTCGAATGGAGCCTATTTTGAAGGCGACAAAATAAGTTTTGATTTGATTTTGCGTTTTATTGAACAATTACCGGTACTTTTTTGACGGAATGTATATGTAAATATAAGTACAATACATCTCTACCGGAATGCAATATATACTTACTTACCTGTTAGGGCCAAAATTGCATAATCATATTAAACTATATAAATATTTATTGACACATCTCACCTAGTTTGGTATGTTTGTATGTACTACTTTTATATTTTCCTAGGCACACATCCAGCTATTTGCATATGCCTCATTCCAAGTGACATAATTTCAAACTATTCTCGAAATGGGAAGGTGTGGTGAATTACTTTGCTTTGAGTTTGCAGTACTGGATTCCTGGTTGACTTTTTAAATGAAAGCTTTTGAATGCATGCAAAGCTTACCAGGAGATATTTTGCATAACGAATAATTTGGAGCAAAGCAACTTCAGATTAGGAGGTAGAGTAGACAGAAAGAAAAGAAGAAAATGGCTAGGTATTGTATGTACATATGTAGATATATACATGAGGAATATGAAGGCAGATTGTACAATGACAGAAGTACAGCTGCCTGTGATTTGGTTTCCCAAGGCTTGAAAATTATGTAATCCGTAGGGTAACTGACATACTCGCAAAGTTCGAATTCAATGCAAACATGATTTTAACATTATTACTATACAAAATATGAGACATATAACTCGTGTAACTAAATGAATTTTATATATATGTATTGTATATAAAATATATGTTTATAATATATAGTCATATAAGTATTATAAAGTGGTTTTTAAATGGTTTGAGAAAGGTAAAATACAATGCCGTGGCGCATGGAAGAGCTTTTCTTCAAATGGAAGAAAATTTCTTTAAGAATTTTTTCATTGAGGAACTTTTATTAGCACCTGCCGACTCTTCGCTTTCTCTCCTATTGGTTGTGGGATTCTTAGTATTTTTGTAAAATGTGATTTTACACCGCTTCCGATTTTGAAACTGATTTTGGAGCAAGTTTTATCGTCAATTTGTGAGTGATACATGCAAATGATTATTATGTTGTGCAGCAAACGTCAGTAATACTCGTCTTTGTATATAGTATACTACATATATTAACAAGCTCCGGCAAGACAATGTAAATGCCACACAGCTTGTGAGACCATCGTATTTTAGGTGACTGAATCGGAATGACTGAATTGTCTGCCGAGGCCACATGATTTGGTTCACAGTCGGAGCTGATCGAATGGCAGCCACGCACAAGTCCATTCGGCTCCGGCCTCTTTATTGAGTTTCTTATATTTTTTAATAATTATGAAGTGGCTGTTATCATCGGTCATCATCTAAATGCGTTTCAACTTTGCTCAAAGCTATAACCGGAAAGAGTCCAAGAACATTTATTTCGTTGTACCGATAAATTTTCTTATTTGAAAGACTGTAAACAGAATTATGATATGGTACTGAAAAATACTATCACTCTATTACTCAATATAGCTTTCTCATAGCTATCACCCAAAATGCCCATTTCGTTATTATAAAATCACTGTTTTATGTAGTTTGCGTACTTACCCTATGAATTGCAACTTTACTATGCAAATATTTGCTTTTGCCACCTGCTAAAATTAGTTTGCATAATTCGTGGTAAAAGTTCTTTGAGTTTGCAAGGAGAAAATGGTGAACAATTTAACAAAATGAAGTGAAAACTTCCTTGATGGTAAAATGTTGACATACTCTCTAGCTATTTGTAAAGTGAATATATGAATAAGACTATTTGTATATGTACACACCATTAGTACTTGTGGCAATGTGAAAAAATACCACATTTAATCAATTGATATAAAAATAAAATAATTGATTTAAAATATTAATAAATAAATGCATGTTTGGTTGCCTGTTTTCGTTTCCCTCAGGTATTGGCTAAAAATGTTGAGTACTTTTCTAAAACCTTTTACATATAGGAATTTGTAAAAAACAAATATGCCCCAGTGGGGCTGTCTAAGTTGCGCATACTTAGTTGCATTGAGAACCATGAAGACTCTTTGCTGTGACGAAATCTCGTACTGTTAATTCTTGTGGAATAAGTTTTCTACTTAGAAAGTTAGTTTTACTGCATCCGATGTGTTTTACGTAGGTCCTGTCGACCCAAATCGGATCAAATTAATGTATTAATAAGCACTTCGAAAGCAGCATTTTCGGTACCAAATGTCAGTGTGCAAAGGCCACCACCCTTCCTTCATCAGAATGGAGCGAAAAGTAAGTACTCTTGTTACTCGTGGTGCGCGAACTAAGTCAGGTTACTCAATTAGCTGCACAGCGTTCGACGCCAGCTCGAGAGAAAGCGCATACAACAACAGTTGCGGGCGGGGCGAGTGCACTAATGGTCCGGCAAACTGTCACCTCTTACGATTCACCATACATGCCCAACGATTTTCTGTAGCCGCTCGCTCAAAAACTCCAAGTGTGAAATAAAACAAATTCTCTCATCCATGATAAGCGCCAAGTATTTGGATTAGGCACCATCTATATTCGGTGGCAATCTACGCCAGAGAATCTTTCTCATTGCTTTGCCCATTGATATGCAGGGGCACGCCGCAAGGCGGTGTTCACTCACCATTTCTCTGGATCATTGTGATCAATGACTTGCTGGAGGAGCTGGTGAGAAGGGGCTGTAGGGTGATTGCCTACGCGGATGATGTGGCATTAATTGTTGGAGCAAAGTTTATAGACACCCTATACGATTTAATGCAGGAATATCTGAACGTAGTTGTTCGATGGACAGCAGACTGCGGCTTATCGGTGAATCCTCTTAAGTCGGAGTTCGTCCTTTTCAGGAGGAAATATAAAATACCCAGAGCTCAACTCCCATCGATAGGGGGCGCTCCGTTGGTGCTTTCTGACAAGGTGAAGTACCTAGGTCTAATCATTGACAGTAAGCTAACGTGGAAGCCCAACATTGAGGAGAGAGTAAGGAAGGCAACAATCGCCTTGTATGTATGCAAGGGCGGAATTGGCAAAAGATAGGGCCTCTCGCCTAGAGTTGGATTTTGGCTATATAATACCATAATAAAGCCAATCTTGTTATATGGAGTCGTTGTCTGGTGGAACTCACTGGTGAGGACGACATCAGTTAAAAAGCTAGAGAGAGTTCAGAGGCCTGCACTCATTGGAATCAGTGGGGCGCTTCGAACTACTCCTACTCTGGCGCGTAATGCAATGTTAAATGTAGTTCCTATAGACATCGCAGGCAGAATCGTCACCTATAGCCAAGCGGCAATTAGGGCCCCAGACTCTATTATGGTGCATTCGAAACTGGTCAGTGAATGCCTGGTCTCTCTCTCGATCGCATCAGAATTCTTCGATATAAAAATAATCTGGGTACCTGGTGACATTGCTGGAAACTGCGAAGCCGACGAGCTGGCCAGACAAGGGACCTGTGAGGTAGTGTGTCCGCGAAAGGAGAGGATCGGCATCCCCTTGATAACCTGCGCTCCACTCCTGGAAGGATGGGCTTTGAACCAACTCAGTGAGCGCTGGGCAAGTACACGAACGTGCTAGGTCGCAAAGTCCTTCTGGCCACGTTTGAATAGGAAGCGTTCGAGGGATATTCTGAGGATGACATAATCTCATCACTCCAATTTCGTGGGCACTGTCCGCGGGGTATACATGCCGTGAGACTCGGAATTACTTCGAGTCCTTTTTGCGTCAGCTGCATGGAGGATGAGGTGGAATCATTCATATCAGGTGGCAGCATATCAGCATCTTGGCTCTCCCTTCGTTTCTGCGCCTGCTGATATAGAGGGTCTTGATAACAAAAATCTGATGAACTTCATCAGCAGCATAAAGAGGTTAACACAACCACAGACTACTCACCGTTCATAGTCTACAAATACTAAACCCTCCTCACCCCTTTCCCTTTCGTCATATCGTCCGCTTCCTTCACCTCTTTTTCCCCTCTTGCAATGGTATCAGAAAGGATGAACCAAACTTCTTTCGTCCAAGTGGGCCCACTCTCTGAGCAATCATCACTACCTAACCTGACCTAACCATTGATATGCCAATGTCTACATACTGATACCAGTTATAACTTGGCTGGGTTTGAACCGACATAAAAATACCCACATACATACGACAGCTAAGCTATTCCCCAACATCTAAACCCCTCTAAACCGTGTAGCTTTCGATTCCATCGTAGGTAATCAAGAAAGTCTTCACAATAGTTTTCAAGCTCCACAGTGCTTTGGATCGTAGTTTTAGATCACAATGACGTGGAACTGCCAAAACTGTTTTTAAATTTAATAAATACAACTTAAATATATCCATGAATCGGCCTTGTTTTTATATATGAGTTCTAGTGAAAGTGATGGAGATAAAAAATGGGTGGGAGGCAGCTAAAAGAAAAACCAATCCTTTGGCATTCCCAAACACGGCGTAAATATGCAAATGGTTAGTTATTCTAGCTCATTTACAAACTTTCTATTGCAGATTGCTGAAGCGGCCAAACAATAAGAGACAAAATAAGATATTTCATACTGAATTTTTTCTCCAAATTGAAAACATATGTAAACAAGCATGTGCAATCTTGTAAATAGTTTTTAAGATATTTTTTAAGTGAAGTGAAAAGCCTTTGTACTATACTTAAGGTGAAATAAAAAGACAATACTCACGCAAACAAATTTTTTTATTTATTGCTATCACATACTTCATTAACTTGTTGCATTTATCACATAAAAATGTTTCGTCAGTCATAAATACTTAAACACTAAAGAATACAAAAGTAAACAAAATAAAATCCAAAACAATTTATAGTATCAGAAATTCTCCACTGAATACTTAAAACTAAAATTCAAAATTGCAGGTGTTTGTCCCTATGCCTCATTGCAGTCTTTGTTGGCCATTGGGTTCAATTAATTAAAATTCGTCATATAATATGTTTATTACAAAAACCATATGTTATTATATATTTTTACAATTTATTTACATTTTTGGTTAAATTCGATCGTTTACGGGGGGCTGTCTGTGTTCGCATGGCAGTTCGATCAAACGAGTACGTTCATCATTTGTTCTCATATGTCATTGTACGGAATATGCACTTTCCAGTGACGTGTGGTACGCTCGCTGACATGATGATTCGACCCCAGGCTAAATGCAAGTTATTGTAAAACAAATAGGACTATATTTGAAGCTGAGTTTACAACTGAAACTTAGAAGTCAATTTAAAAACCATTATACGGCTGCTACTGTTGCTTTGTCTGAAACTGTTGATGTTGTTTATTGTTGAAGGATTTAGGCACGTTCGGAAGGCCCAAGTTGAGCAAAACGTAAAAATTACTAAATACCTTCCGAAGGCAACCTTCATCAATGGCTTTCAGTGACACTTTTTAAATTATTAAAATTAAAAATTTTTTGTTTTCATTTTTGTATGTAAAAGAAGTTAAATAAGGAGCATAAAAAATTTAAATATCTTTTTTTTTCAAATTTTCTAGTTCTAGACCACCGAGACCCCTTAAAATATAAAAAGTGAACGTGGTCTATCTAAAAGCGGCCGCCGTAGAGAAATGGGTTGGCGAGTGACTACCATTCGGGAGTGCGTACGTTCGAATCTCCGTGCATGAATATCAAATAATAGAAACAGTTTTTTCTATTTGAGGAACAACATCAAGACGCACACCCCCAATAAGAATAGGAACTTGGCCGAACACCTAAGAAGTGTATGCAACAATTATTTATTTTAAACAAGTTGGGGAGCAATACTCGTACTATGTTCAGGCTAGTTTTATTATCGGTATGGCCCTCGTAAAAGAGGTGTCGCTGCTGATACTATTTTTGTCTTAGCTCTGGTGATTTGAAGGTGCATATGTGAGGTCACGATCGGAGTAGTTGACATTCGTTTTAAGCGTAAATATCCTTTTTCATCTGATGGCACAAATGTCTACGTTCGTCCCGAAAAAACAGCATTTGCTGGAAGTCATGCTTCATTATTACCTTTAAAAGAAAAGTGCAACTGAAACGTGTCGTATATTGATCAATATTTACGGTAATCACGTTCCATCAAATACAACTTGTAAAGAGTGTTTCGACACTTCCAAAGTGGCGATTTCGGCGTGAGGGATAAAGATCGCGTAGGGGCATCGAAAAATTTCGAAGATACTCAAGGAATGGATCAAATCAAAGGAACTCGAATTTTTCGTCAGAGGAGTCCGTATGCTGCCTGAAAGATGGAGTAAGGTATTAGCTTACACACAAGTTGTAGCTGGCATGTACTTCACATAATATAATTAATTATTTAATTGTTTAAATAATTCGTAACTTTGCCTAAGAACGGAAGGAAACTTATTCCCATACACAAGACTAACATTGCTGTTTGACATGTGTTTAATACAATTATTTCGTGGGTATTAAGCTAAAATATCTAATTTTTAGGAAATCGCAAGAGATTTCCTCGTGGCCAATTTATATATTTAAAAATCACCTTATTTTTTGAACACACCTCGTATAGGTGATCAGGAATAATTGGGCGATAATAGTTGCCTAAACAACACAGGCTTACAAATATATAATATTTTTCAACAAGGAGCCAGACCATCTAATGCCCATATAAAGTCGGTCGCTCAGTCCAAAAATCAACATGATTTTTGTTTCTCATATAGTTTTCTTATAAAGCTTTTGGATCAAAGAAAAAAGGTGGATAATAAAAATTTCAAATATCTGGATAATTCATTAGCCGATCAAAACTGGCAAGCCTCGAACAACAATGCCACAACATCGATATATGTGAACTACGTTTCGAACAAGAAGGCGCCATGCAACGACAAAATTTCAGGACTAGGTCACATCCGACCGAGCGTTCATCAATTGCCCGCGGCGAGCATGCGATTTGACACCCCTCGTTTATTTTATTTTCAACGAGTTTGGATGTTATTATATGAGAATATAGTGTGCAGTCTGCCTGACTGTCTGTCGTGCGCATCTCTGAAGTTCTGCCTTTTACACATTGTACAAAATAAGAATTTTTTTTTTATTGAGGTATTAACCGCCTAAGCGATTTTGGCCAGTTCGACAAGCCGCACCGCTTGTTTCTTCCACAGATGGAGTTGGAGTTGTCAAGTGAAGATAAGTCGATCTCCACTTGGCCCTTCAATCGCAATGGATGTATTTCCTCTTCCTCTGTTTGAATCTTCGGTCATCGCATCGAACACTTCCAGAGCCGGAACGTGTGTGCCCATTCATACCGTATGGCGTAGCATGAACAGCTACTGGAGTCTGAGAATGTTTTTATATGTAGAAGTCCATGCAAAGCGGAAGAGATTTTGATTGCCATTGACTCGGGAATGGCCAGAACGAATCTTCTGCATCTTGTCTAATCAGCTCACTACTTCTGGGACTTCCCCATTTATACTTTAGATAACTCCCAACTACTCGTTTGGGAGCAAGCTACTGTGAGAAACTGAAGTTGCTCAGTTTCTCTGGTTGTGCACCGATTTTGGAACAATGAAAGTAAACGAACTCAAATGAACATACATACATACTAGTCTAAAACAGACAGAGTAAATTAAAGTTTTTAATTCTGTTATATTTCTCTAAATACATATTTTTCTGTGTGTACCTATTCTAACATTAAACAATTATTTAAAATAATAAAAAGAGCGCGAGCCGTTCTTTTTAGAATAAAATCTAAAGTAGCAAAATAAGTGGAAAATACCAAATGGTGCCAAGAAGGATAAAAATAATCATAGATTATAAGAGGATTGCCACGTTACCATCAATACAAAGTTCGCTTTAGAAAGCATTGTGTCAGCGAAAGTGCAGTGTCAGTCAACTATAAAACTAGAGGAGGATACATGAAGTAAAGGCAAATCCTCTAAGCGGGAATCAATTGAATATAATATTATATATTTTCGGCTTCATTTAGACCCTTTGCCCCATTGCGAACAAAGTAATATGCAAAAGTACCCTTTTACCATCGTCATTTTTAGGGTGACGAAGAAGGACACCAACCTAAATAAACGAAGCATTATTCATACCATGGATGCCCTTTAGCAAAAAGATGAACTGTGGGCATCATGGAGGACGACGCGACGTTTGGTCACTCTTACTTGCATGTTGCGTATCCACTGTTCGAGTAGTGGTAGGCAGGGCATTTTGCTTACGCTCAAACGGCAGTCGCGGCCAGCTCATGATAAATTTAACCATGATGGGTTGGTTATTTGCCAAGCTTTTTGTATCTTATATTTTTATCCCCTCAATAACGTAGCATCCGATAGCAAATTGAGTATGCTACCGCAGGCAAATTATTCCATTTAATATCTCATCAAAATGCTCTTACTGCAGCAAAAAATGGTTGAGCAGCCCGATTGAGCTATATTGCGGTTATCATATGCAACGATTTCATATTGTTCATGTTTCCTATTCGCACCAAGTATAGTAAATGAGTATTTGAGCACATATTTCAGTAAAGAAATGTCTATAATAAAAATGTTTGCAATATATATATATATAGGTATATATATATATACCTATATGTATCTGGTCTGAATGTAAATTTTTTAGCACTTTCTGTTCATCAACTACTTAGCGAGTAATGAATAAAATATTGATAATGAATAAAACGAAGAAGTTGTTATGAGGACGCTTATTGGTTTCACACTCAACTTCACTTCATACGCACTAATCCAGGGAATTAGGGTCTTGGGAGTTAGGCGGCCATAAGGTTGGTGTTAAGTGGCCATGGAAATCTTCAACCATCCAATCTTGCGTCACCATCGATTTGTATGAAGGAGGAGAGTATTGCTGCACGATGTATGGGCTATCACCGCGACACTATCAATCACTAGAATCTCGATATATACAACAGAGTTCACTCGATATACATAATTGAGTAAATAAGTGTGGTGGCATGACACGTCCTTTGTTGTTCACAACACCTAAAACCATAAGAGTGGTTGGAAACTTCGTCTGCATGACAACCAGAAACCTCTGTGGGATTGCAACGTAAACATTTGGGTAATTTCTGCAGATGGTCTTTTGGTCATGGTCAAATTGTTTTTTGCCAGAAAACAACCATAACATTTCAGGCTCTACAGGGTGTTTAATTTTGTTCATATGGCGTTTTGATCGAATAACTCGCTGTTCTCGTGTTTGCTCATAATTATGGGATATGTATTTATACCGGAGATCTTTATGGACAACTCCTCTGAAGAGACCCTCAGAAACATTAAGCTCTCTCGCAACAGCCATCATTGATTTTGAAATGTCCTCGTCAATAATCGCTTGCACTTGTTGAATAAATTCTGCAAATCGGACTGTGTCAGAACAATCCTTGTGTTTTTTCCGTTTTGAAACAGAATCTGCATCACTGCTTGATGATTCCAATTCAGGGCGAACCTTGTAATGAATGAACGAGCGCACTTAAGAAACTTAAAGCTTTCTAAATCGGTGGGATTTGCACATAAAGCGACGAAAACTGCATGCCTCTTCATTTCATGAGCTAAGTTGTAGTCCTCCATGTCTTATCTGAAAAAGCAAAAATAAAAATTATGGTTTCGGGAAGTTATATCCACATTGTACGTCCTCGATATCCCGTCCTCCACATCCCGTCTAAGAATATCGCTCATGAACTCAGTAGTTAAAAACAGAGCCGTTTGAACATAGCTAAACTGTTGTTGCTGTCATACAAAAATTTTAAAGTTATGGCATTGAGCAGGTTTTAACGATTCTTCCTCTGAATGAAAATTTTCAAATGTAATATATTCTTACTTACTTACTTAGCTAGCAACTACAAACGGTGGTCGGTTTTGGCCGTTACCCAATTGTTGCGCCGATCGCCTCTGCATTGCACGCGTGGACGCCAGTTAGAAACACTAAGGGCGGTCAGGTCGTCGTCGACTTGGTCTTTCCAACGTTGATGGATACGTCCTTTTTGCGAGTTGAACCAGTGCATTTAGCACAGAGCACCTTCTTTGCTGGAGCGTTATTGCCCATTCGCTCAACGTGACGTCGATGTACGCGTACAGCTCGTAGTTCTATCGTATTCGATATGCATCATTCACGCAAATCGGACCATAGATCGAAAGTCCCTAACAAACGTCCATCGGTGTCCGTCAATATCCAGGACTCAGGGTCATATAGTAAGAACGGGAGGATGAGTAATTGGTAGAGCTTTTTTTCGTGTATCAAGAGAGGGCTCTGCTTTTCATTTGCCTACCCAGCCCAAGGTAGCACCTGTTGGCAAGAGTTATTTTTCGCTGGATTTGTTGGCTGACGTTGTTGTTGGTGTTAACCATGGATCCTAGGTAGACAAAGTCCTTAACTACGCCGAACTCGTAACTGACAATCGCAACCTGCCATACAATATGCGTAGACTTTTTGGTTGTATACACAAGGTATTTTGTCTTGCCCTTGTTTACCGCAAGACCCACTCGACGCGCTTCTTTTTCAAGACTGACTGGCCGCTGACTAATGCCAACAATGTCGATATCATCAGCATAAGCGAGAAGTATGACACCTTTTTAGAAAATAGTGCCTGAGATGTCGATGTTGGCCAAGGCGAATTTAGCTACTCAAGTGGCACCATTAAAAAACAGTTACTTTGTTTTTCTCGATTTTGACAAGTCTGACGTCAGCTCCCTTCGCAATACAAAACAATTGAATAAAAGAAACAAAAGAAGGAGAATTACATGTTTGTGAAAATTTTGTGAATGACTTGGTAGTTTTGAGATTTGTGAAATTTAAATTAATCAAACTCATGAAAATGAAGTACAGTATATTAAATTGTGAAAGCACAACTTAATAAAAAGCCTCCAAATGCAGTTTGTTTGCGCTTTTATGCGGAAGACGCCGTGGCTAGAAAGTATGTGTGTGTGCGTATAACTTCTTGTGATTGGTTGTTTCCATTGCTTTCGCCTACTCTTCTTCTTCGCAGACAAGTAATTCCCCTTCCCTTTGTTTGTTTATTGATGGCCTCTTACGATACGGCGAATTCGGCCGACGCAATCTCTTTCCCTATCATTCTTGGATGATGGCGGCGCGAATAATTTTCTTCATCATCAATTTGGAAAAATCGCATGATAAGGGATCGCATTGTCTGAAAACTCGCTTCGTTTCAAATGGCTCCGAAAGAACTTTGCCAATTCTCACTGCGCTGGTGGTGTTAGTTAGGGTCATCCTGCAAAGTCAGAAGAGCTTTGCGGTAATGCCAAATTCAGACATGGCGACATACAGGTTATCACTTATCATGCTGTCGAATGCAGCTTTGTAATCGACGAAAAGATGGTGGGTGTCGATCTGCTTCTCTTGGGTCTTCTCCAGGTCTTCTCTTTCGTGTATACTAGTTGTATATGTATAGCAAGTTAACTTTCAGCCCACTAGGGCTGCTTCATCAATCACATGTACAACCGTGTATGTGCTAAAGTGGCGTCTGTGCAAAAAGTAATATGCTTCAATGAAATTCGGTAGACATATTACTTTTTGTCCAATCATTTTTCTACAAGTCGGTCGTTTCAAAACCAAACACTTCCGGGACTTAAATGTTCAGGAAAAGTAACTTATGCGGATTTCGCTAGCACTATCATTAATGTACCTGCAGAAGCATTAATATGTTAGATATATTTCTCCTTATTTTGTGTTACCCTGTTCACTCCTCCTGGGAGCATGGGGCCTCTACATAGCTTATCTTGCGTCATATTTATTTCAGCTCAATTTAAGACAATTCAATTTGAACCGTTCTCTGGGCTTGAGAATTACTTAGTCCTAGGTAGGTAGGTAGGTAAGATGGCAAGAGTACCCCAGGTACTCTACAAGTAGCACAAGTTTTGATACCATAAAGTGGACCTCTACCTGTGAAAGGATTAGTCCTATAGTAGCCAAATTTGCTTGAAGATGGGGGCTTACAACCCTTACCAACCGTATGAGATCGAATTAACAGCAACGAAACTGATTAATTGTGATCTGAAAAATTTGTTTGCGGTTATATGTACATCAAAGTACAATACTTTAGTAGAATTGTTCGCGTTACAAAATTTCTATTGTAGTTTGATGTGAAGATGATCCAAAAATTTTATTATTTTGCATTATATTTACGTATTTCCCACTTAGTATAATACTTGTTAATACTCTGACAATTGGGTTTTTTCTCCGAGAAAAAAAATGTTGCGACAATGTTGACATATGGATGCACGAATACATAATTAAACTCTTCTTGTATTGTACAAAAACATGTCTGCTACTACCTCCATTGAACTGATAGCTTACTGGCATTCGGGATAGCCTGAGTAAAGTGTATTGAAAATCTTATCAAGATACTCTTATTTCAAGTGGGAAAGTTCAAGAAAAAATTGTGTACATGTACGTGTATCATTTAATTCTATCAAAGCACACCACGTGTTTTCCAATAAAACTAATAGAAATACGTCAAAAGAAAGTCGTGGGACATCGACAAACTTTGTTATTCATTTTATGTTTCTACTCTCTTTTTTTATATAAACATAAGCATTTTTGATATATCTAATAAATCAGAATCGTAAACTTTTCAATATTTGTATGCGCGTGATTATTTTTATTCGATCTTTTTGGAAAAATTGATTAACATTTGTAAACATGATTTTATTTCAGCGACATGTTGCCTGCCATGTAACTGTCGAGTCTAACATGATTGTGCTCAGCCTCTTATTTACAGCCAATAATTTTAACATCGGCGCTTTGACTCTGAATGGTGAAACAGTTTACTTTGCTTTTGTATTTAGGAAGAGACCTTAATTTATGTTACCATTGTTTCTGAATTTTCATGTTTATTTACGTACATACATATGTACGATGCACACATATAAAGGGTGGTTAAATTTAAAGGGCCGATGTTGAATGTGAACCACACCTAAACGTCAAACTATTTTCTGCATTTAATTTAAAATTTGTCAATTTCAGACTACTTCAATTTGAACCATTGAAAGATACACAATCGAGCAACGCGTTAAAGTTATTCAGGCTTATTATGAAAACGGGCGTTCAAATGAAAATGCATATCGCGCACTTCGCGAAGAAAATCATCTTCAGTGATGAGGCACATTTTCACCTCAGTGGATTCGTCAATAAGCAGAATTGCCGCATTCGGGCGAATGATAATCCAAGAGTGATTGAACCCACAAAGAGTGACTGTTTGGTGCGGTTTATGGGCCGGCGGCATCATTTTTTTTTCCAAAATGAGGCCGGTCAGGCAGTTACTGTGAATAGTGTTCGCTATCGTGAGATGTTAACGAACTTTTTATGGCCCGAATTGAAAGATATGGATGTGGACGATATGTGGTTTCAACAGGACGGTGCCACTTGTCACTCAGCTAACGAAACAATGGCCCTTTTGCGCGAAAAATTTGATGGCCGAATAATCTCTCGTCGCGGCGATGTCAATTGGTCGCCAAGATCATGTGATTTGACACCGTTGGATTTCTTTCTTTGGGATTATTTGAAAGAAAAGGTGTACGTCGATAAGCCAGTAACAATTCAAGAGCTAAAATATGAGATAATTCGGCACATTAACGACATAGGACCTCAATTATGCCTCAGCGTCGGACCATCGGATGAAGGTGTGCCGCCGAGGCCGCGGTGGCTATTTGGCCGATATTTTGTACGATACGTAATTGAGCCATATCAGTATAATCATAGTGAAGAAAAATGACAATAATTTCGTACAGAAATTGTATTTTATTCAAAATCAACACCGGCCCTTGCAACTAAACCACCGTTTATATGCTCACACACATATATTTGGAAATATATCCTTCTCTTAAGGGAAGAACATTTTTAATAAATTTTGAATTATAAAGAAATAAAATAACTAGCTGAACACATATAATAGCGGGCCCTGGTTTTTACTTAAAAATATTATTAAAATACCCACTCAATCATAGGTATATATTCTAAAATGATTCAGAAATTTTGGCTCCTTTTATTAAAACTATTATTTGGACTGGAAAAATGTGATGATAAAACAAACTTAAAGCTTATAATAAACAATCATTCCGCCGTGAACTGATAAATTGTTTATTTTTAAAATTAATTTTACCAATTTACGATCATTTTCTCCACTAGCTTCTAAAAACTGATGTCGAGAAAAAACAAGAAAAGTTTGGCTTGAAATTGAAGAAGCTATATTGGACTTACGCTATACAATTTTGGAGATACGCTGGCAAAAAGTACATAAAATCTTGCAAAGCGTAGTAAACGCGCCGTACTAAATAAGGAATCGCGACCAGCGCACAGTGCGGCCGATTCCCAAAAAGCTGGCCAAAAGTCGAAAAAAAAAGTTTCTAGATAGAGTTTTTTTTGTCTTTGGGTTGGCTACAGTAATGCCTTGAGTAGTGAAAACCCTAAGTGTACCCTAAGTATCCTCTGTATTTTCAGTCGCAACGTGGCCTTCGTTTGAGCATCGTATTACTGTCGATGAATAGTGAAAGTTGTACACATTTGAAAGATTTTGTAATGGAGTAAATTGAACAAAACCAAATGGAATCATCTTCGGAAGGTTAGTAAAATACGAGAAATCTTTAGTACATATCAATACCTCGACACAAAATTTTTAGCTGCAGCAATACGTAGATACATTTTTTGCAATTTTTTTTATAAAATTTGAGTTTTCAAACTGTATAGTAATACAACGCCGTCATATACTGCTTTGAAACCTATTAAAGGTTACTCAAAAAAGTAATGGTTACTGAATAAAAAAAGATTCGGCTGCTACCACTTGCTACCTTGCGACCCCGAAAACATATAAATTTACATGCATCTTGATTATGTTCTTGAATATACGCTATTTCACGTGAGGGGGTGGCCAATAGGGGTAGAAGGGGGTGGATTTTCAAAATTTTAAGATCAAATTCGTAATCAGCGTCCCCGACAACCCCCGAGTAAGACATTTTGAATCAATTACTTAATTTTTTGAGTTTTGGCCAGCTTTTCGGGAATCGGCCGCACTGTGCAGCGCCGTGGTCTTGACATACCAGCTGTGACTGAAGTAACGAAACAATTTGTCGCCAACAGCGACTAAAAATCATATCAACGATTCAGCATCCATTTTACTTCGGCTGAATTCTTCTCGAAGACGATTAAAAACCACAATGGTAGCAGCCCTAGTGTGAATAACGATTATATTGATAAATATTTTTGAAAGCAACGTAAATAATCAAATGAAAAATGCTTATTAGTATCCTGCTATATGTACTTACTCGTATACTTGTATATACTTGTACTAGCTGCAATTGTACAACGCTTTTAAGCAAGGTCTAAGAATCGTTAATGAAAAAAACAAAATTAAAAAAAAAGATTACCACTTTTTAGTGTTGGCAACCGCATTTTTATTTTTTCATGCCCCTGTTAAACTCTCGAGCCGAAAATTTTTAAGTTAGGTTTACAGTGTTTGAGTGCAAATTATAATTTTCAAATAAATTACTCGTGCATTGCCGTAGTTTCGTATTTGGTAAATTTTTATTTGACGAAGTGCCGGGAAAACGAATGAAGACAAATGGCCATTTTAAGGTGATGAAAAATTTTTCGTCTCGGTTAGTAACACGCACTCTATTCCCAAGATGAGAAAACGACCTTTGAACCTTTTTTAAATCTGTTCGTAATAGTGATCAGCTCATGCACATCCGCTTTCTTTACATACATGCACGGGGAATGCTGCTGGAGTGGCAGTCCTTGGCGGATAAAAATCCTATACATCTCCTCCCGTCGAAAAATATTTCACCATATATTTTCTGAATGATTAAAATCCTTCACTAAGAACTACGCAGTAAACTATTTTTTTAGTTAGACTTACATTTCTTATACTCCCCTTGATACATTGTGGCGTAATAATTACTGTCGAAATGGAATAACTACGTATGCTCGGGATGGTAGCAATTTTTCTTCGTGACTGATCTGTGCTCCACAAATTAGCTAACGATTGCAGTTATTGTTTTGCGTGATATTTCAACTTGACTTTTGTCATTCCATGACTGTTATATTCAGTTAAATTTTTGGAGTGTATGCCTTGTTGCTGTCTTCGATAATTATAATCCTTTGTGCAACTTGCAAAAAAAAATGTTTGAGCACATATTTCGCTTCATATTGATTAGATTAGATTTGTGGAGGGTTGGGCAAATCCAAGCACTCAGTCAGGTGACCATTGTACTACACCCGGATAGATTTCAGTAGAAAGAATAGAGATAGGAAAGATAAAAGAGGGATAAATTAGTTTGAAGTCACTCTTCCACGAATCTCTTGAATTCATTGATGAATCTTAAGAGATCCGGAAGAGAAATAGTATGAACTTTATCCATACTCAGTATGTCGCAACCCAATATCCTAAGTCTGATTCTGGAAAACGCAGGACAGCTACAGAGAAAATGCTCTGCAGTGTCGACCCAACAGTCGGCGAAATTGGAGTCAGGATAGGAACCAATTTGGTTTTCTCAGTCGTGGTGACATGACAGGCAGGGGTTACCTGCGTCATAACTACGTCTGCGCCCTCCAAATCGTCTCCTGAATCAGACGCTATCTTTACATGTAAATTAACCACATATCTTCCGTCCGTAGAAGAAAGCGTCAGAGCACTGAGATGTAAGTGAGTTAGTGCAGCCTCCCTAGGATCAGCTAAAGGGTTTGCAGGGGTCGCCTGCATCTCACTTGCTTTCGCCGGTTCCACTGAGCCAAGCTCATTTTCATTCAGCAACAGGCTCTCTACAGAGCTACGTATAGAGCCTGACGGGGATGCACTGTTCAATAGGTGTCCGTCCTCAACCAGTAGCTTGCTTCCTACTTCCTACTTGCTTCCTGACTTTCAGCTCTCGTCGTCTTGGTGGTGAATGAGTTTTGGGCCTGCACATCCGATGCCCAAGCCGCTTGAGGAGCAGTGGAAGGATTACCACAAGTGGGGGTACCCCGTGCAGAGTAGTCCTGGTTTGTGGTCATTTTTCAATTTGTGGTGTGGCCCTATTAATACTCTTCAAGGTTGCCACTGTTCCTGTTCAACAGTTCATGCCTAGATCTGTAGTGTTCTGTTTTAAATCCGTAATCACTCTATTTGTCGTCTGACAGCAAGGGATGTTACTGGGTTATTTAGCAGGGTCACCTCGCGCAGGATGTGTTTCTTCATCACGCACTAAGTAAAGGCTATGGAGTTGGAAAAACCCTCTGTATTGCGCTTATCTACGTCATGTGCCATCCTCATAGTAGTCATAGTCAATCATAAGAAAGACTCATACAGTGAGAGCAAACACTTACCTGATTTATATTGGCAAAAAAATTAATTTATATAATTAAAATTAAAGAAGTACTCGTCTCTATTGGTAAAAATGGAAACAGCTCATTTTCACAAGCCTCTCATGAGACTAGTAAGAAAATTTTGCAAAAGCTTGAAAGGATAATGCCGATTGGTACCAATTCCAAACTCTACGGCGGTTGGGATAAAACTTCCTATCCAAGCTCTCGGTGCTTCTGGTGCGTAGTTAAACATATCTGTGATTTAGCGTTCGCCAATTTTGTTCATTTGTGGTCAACTTTTGATAGTAGAAATCCGATTCGAGAGTTTGATCCGATAGAAACTGCCCGTAGTGGATGATTCCCTCCCAACCCGACCAAGCATACAGAATGACTTTCTTGGCCGTTAATTCAGATTTGGTGACTATTTTGTGCTGGATCATCGCGCTTTGAGTACTATTCTCTTTAAGCTGTTCTTCTCGTATGTGGCACATTTTTCATAGCCATTTGCTTCAAAAAAGGAGAAAAGGAAAAAAGGAGTAAGAACCACCGCTTTGCTATTGAATTCGATTCTGTATTGGGCGCACAAAAAGAACATATTTGTTTGGCCGCGTGCTTGATCATTCTATAAAAAAGTGGAGTAAAAGTAAGATTCGTAGAAAAACATTTCGTTTTCAATAATTCGCTCAGGGGTTTGTAAAAGTATGTCCAACACTAGTGTGGCATGAAATTCATGTTGACATACCGCTGAAATCAGAACATCTCATATCATTTTTGGGGTAATGCATGTGAAAGATAGCCTTTTTGACAATCCGAGCCTGATGCACTTCAAATATAGCTTGCGGACGTACTTCGTGGGCCAGGTTGCTTTAAAAAGGCATAAGTTATCAAAATGAGTACATTTGGCAATATGTAATTTTGCAACGGACTATCATTTAACAAAGATCTAAAATAGGGAGAAGTGCTGGGTAGTCTCCATGAGGGCACAAAGATGATAGATTTCCAAGTTTCGCCAATCGTCTATGGTGAAAAACAAAATTGTGCTGCCACGCTATCGGAAACTCGGCAGCCGAATTCTGCCCGCTCATTTCATATGCATTCACACACTCGTCCAATCAGTCGTTATTCAGACGGGAACGCAGCAACATAAGTGGAAGCTGCGTTGACTTTTTTCGTATATCACCAGCACAATCTCATTTTGTGTACAGTTAATAAAACGCTGTCATGACCACGGTTACATGAGCCGATCTGATGCCAGTTGATTTTTTCAAATTCGCTGAGAGCCGGTTAACACCTTGACATGGATAGTTGAAGTGTCCAGAGCACGTCAATGCCAGCGCTGACGTCAAGAAACCTTTTCCCAAAACAAGAATGAATCTAATAATTAAAAATTTACAAAAATATAGAAAAAATAGTATATTATAAAAGCCCTTTAACTATAATAATAGTTAATTTAAATAAGTACAGGTGTTTGTTAAATAGTTAGTAATGTAAGAATAATTGTGACTTGGATTTATGATGAATCCGTTTCTTCTATGAAATAATTTACTCTTTGCTTAGGTATTATAAATTTCACAACTTTGGGAATGGTTTTAAACATGCAAAATAATTCACAAAATATAATTCTTGGGTTAAATTAAATCATTTTTTTTTTTGATATCACTTGGCAATTTCTGCTAATAACTTCTATTCTAGCCTTGTATTTATCTATTTATACGCATACATATGTACTGTACACATACGAAATGGATATATAATACAATGGCGCTATTTACATTCAAATATTAATTTAAATTTATTTTTTACACCGTCCACAGTTTAGGTAAAAAAAGAACTTTTTTGCTTCCATTTTTTTGACTTAATTTTCTCACTTTCTTTACCCTTATTAAATGCAACCTTTTGTATGGGAGTGTCCAAGCTCTAATGTCACAAGTGAGCGAACTTTTAATAGTGGAATCTTGGAGTTTCACCAACCACAAAACTTGTTTTAAACGTAGCATGACCCGATTCAATGCGTACGAGTTCATATGTATATCATCAGTTATGGCTTATTAGATCCCCTAATGATCTAGAAATTTCAAAAAATCGATTTTTTGTTTTTTCGATATTTCAAAAGTATAGTATTTTAAGAATATACCATGAATTTTTCATGCGAAAATTTCCAATATTATAGCTTCTACACCCCATTAACTAGGTTGAGAGCGGTCCACGCGCTCTTGTACCTCAAATTTTAAACTCATTTATCTCGAAACGACTTCTTTCGGCCTGGTGTTGTCAAAAAAACTATTACCGAATCGTCTGAAATTTTAATATGTTGTTCACAACATCAATGGCTATCGTCGGTAGTACATAGAATCATATTATTATAATATTTCAATTATTTCGTATTTTTTTGATGAAAAAACTGAAAAACACGATTTTTAAAGTGTCAAATTCAAAACCGCGCCATTTTGTCAAATTGTTTTATTCTAGTACGGGGCATAGCTAAAGTCATACCGATTAATAATTTTTCTGGTTTTTGTGTTTCAGAAAAATAGAAGAGCAAAAATGGACAACACCGTCCAGGTCCAACTATTCGTCAGGGTCAACTTCAGCGCCATGTTCAAAATTATTAAAATTAAAGAAATGATTTTTGTTTACATCTTTTTTGTAAAAGAAGTTAACAAAAAGCTTAAAAAATATCGTTTTTCAATTTTTTATTTTAAAAAAATTCATAATAATACCTTAAATTTTCGAGCTCTTGGAACCTCTTGAAGACATCTAGCGAAAAACAAAAGGTCTTTCAAAAATGACGCCTAGATTTCAGTCGTGAATGATTCCTAGACAATACTTTTTATGTCATCTTTGATAATTGTCAAGTAGACAAATGCACAATTTTAGATTCTTGAAATTTTTTATGAAAATGGTCGATCGTTAAAAACAAATATCGTAAATTTCGAAATTTTTTTGGCGAAGGTAACCATCCGTATGAGTCGGTAATTCAAAAGTTACCCCAACAACTTTAGAAACTGCTTCTGTTGAGGACATTAACAAATACATGGCCAATTATGAATTAGTCGTCAAAAATAGGAATGTATTGGCATATGACCTTAAGTTTTTGGATCTCTCAAAATGGTAATTTTAATTTTAAAATAAGGTGTACAATATGCGCAGCAAATGAATACACAAAATCAGCCCATGAGGCCACTGCTCAGAAATTTGCATGCATATTTAAGTAAGTAATTTTCTTTCCTTCCACGTTACTAAACAACGTCATTCAGTTGACTGGCCAATCCTCGGTTGATGAAGCAGATTCAGAAAATTTGTTACTGTTGACAAAAGTAGTTACACTGACGGCTTGCTTTCAATATGGTGTCCTGGCTTCAACCGCAGTTCGTTTGTAAATGAAAATGGAAAATGCTAATCTTAAGGTGAAAATCAGTTTGGTGTAAATTTGAAATGATGGGGTGGTCGTACTGTTATTTTTCCTATTTGCCATTCGTGAAGAAACGTACGTATGTATATAAATAAGACTTTACCAATTTTTTAATATGGCACAAAAAACTAATAATGGAATTTGCGATTCGAGCTCAAGAAAATAAGTAAAAATACGTGAACTAAATTTGATGCAAAGTAAAAGTTTGATAGAATCTCGAAATATTACAATTTAATAGCAGCATTCACACCAGGCGTCTTAATTCAATATGCGGTAGTATTTTATTTTCATTTGATGATTATAAAATTAACGAACAGCAGTAACAATCCTGATGTTCATGTTCTGATACTTGGCAATTACCCCGCGCGCTTTGTACCTAAGGGTATTATAATTTTGTTCACATAACGGTTATATGTAGCAGCATAAAATAATCGACATGTTTACCAAAGTGCTCAGAATGGATCCGTCGGTCCATGTGCACGATAACATGGGCAAAAATGTTTCGCTAGTTTAGTATTGAAAACTTGCGAAATCAGTCAATACCTACGCTCATCTCTCATATAACGGTAATTAAAAAAAATTTTATAAAAGTGGTAAATCTCATAAAATAAATACGAAGGACGTATCTCGGGTTAACGACTTAATAAAGCTCTACTAAACGTAATGATCTTCAGCTCGTTTAGATCCGGCATAAATATCATAGCGATCCGATAAAAAGCCTGCCCACTTTTTATAAGTTAAGACTAAATATCTGTACGTCCATCTGAAGTTAGAAGCTTTGCTTCTGAATTGGTTTGATTCCAAAACTTAGTAGCCAGCACAAGTAAAATTTTACTAAAATGTCGTGGATATAAAAAGTTTCGTTTTTTACCATATCTGAAGGCCACACCTGGTAATCTATCATCCTTGAGGAGACTGCCACGCCACGGGATACTCGGCAAAAAGGATGATAGATTACCAAGGCGAATAGAATATAATATAATAGAAGGTGGCGCCTTCCGAAAACCTTCACTTTATTTTTCGCGATTTTGACAAGGCTGACATCATGCAATATAACAATACAAAACAAATAAAAAAAAACACAAAGAACAAACATGACATGTTTGTAAAAATTCGGTGAATGGCTTGGTAATATTGTGATTTCCGTCATTTAAAAGCTAACTAATAAAAACGAAGTACCGCGAGTTAAATTGTAATAGGACAAAATTAATATTCTTCTTCTGCTTAATTGGCGGGATAACCACTTAGGCGATTTTGGCAGAGTTTAACAAAGTCGTTTCTTTCTCGTGCTAACCGGCGCCAGTTGGATACACCAGGTGAAGCCAAGTCCTTCACGTGATCTTTCCAACGCAGAGGAGGTCTTCCTCTTCCTCTGCTACCACAAGCTGGTACCGCATCGATTACTTTCAGAACTGGAGCGTTTGCATCCATTCGGACGGTCTGACCCAGCCAACGTAGCCGCTGGATCTTTATTCGCTGCGCAATGTCTATGTCGTCATGAAGCTCATGCAGCTCATCGCAGGGCGAATTGAGTATCTACGATAGCGCCATTAACAAACAGTTACTTTGTTTTTCTCG
Organism: Anastrepha ludens; assembly: GCF_028408465.1. Taxonomy (NCBI): domain Eukaryota; kingdom Metazoa; phylum Arthropoda; class Insecta; order Diptera; family Tephritidae; genus Anastrepha; species Anastrepha ludens. The sequence goes on from NC_071501.1 coordinate 57,100,493, forward strand.
ATTTTGACAAGTCTGACGTCAGCTCAGTTCCAATACAAAACAAACAAAAGTAGGAAAAATTACGTGTTTGTGAAAATTCAGTGAATGGCTTGGTAGTTTTGTGATTTGTGAGATTTAAACTAATCAAACTAATGAAAACGAAATGCCGTGTATTAAATTATGAAAGCACAAATTAATATAAAGCCTCCAAATGCAGTTTGTTTGTGTTTTTTTATGCGGGAGACACCGTGGCAGGAAAGTGTGTGTGCATAATTTCTCGAGCTTAGTAGTTTCTATTGCTTTCGTTAATCTTCCTTTTTACAAACAAGTAATTACCCTCCGTTTTGTTTGTATAGTCTCGTAGCCTGACGTCACAGCGAATTCGGAGGGCGCTATTATATGGTGTTTGTCTTGGTGTTTCACCAAAGCTGAAGGTCAATCTTATTAATAGAATCATCTTTGAAAGGGGTTTTGGGAAGGCGCCACCTTCTGTATTCAATTCTCCTTGAGTACAGCCCGCTTTAGGATTAGAAGCAGTCGTATGCTTTTTCAATGCTTCCGCGCTAGAAATTTGTTTGATTGGTCTTTTTGCAAGAAGTCTAAGTAGTAAATCTAAATGAGAACAAATAAAATTATGGCTATTCGGCTGCAATTCTTGCACGAGCTGTGTTTTATAGGCACGTAAATCAAAGATTTCCACATAGTCGAAGGAAAAAGGCCAACAAATTGAGAACGAGGATGAATCACTTCGCTCTAGGAAATTCTCGAACAGATTTATTTTTTCAAAGTAATTTTCCAGAATTTAGAAGCGTTGTCGTGGCGTTAAACGATTCATGATTCCCAGCTGTCAAACCATAGTTATCGATATCGATAGTTCTTATGCTGCTCACGAGTAGTTATTGCAACCCCATTCCATTTGCACACATATTATATGGTATATAACATATGGTATATAACATATGGTATGTATTTAAATTCACTAAAACTATTTGCCTTCGAGTCGTGCGCTTTGAATGATGTAAGCGAACAAATGGCTTCCTTCATTACATTAAGTACTCTGTTGCATTACAAGAATAAATGTGTTGTTGTAAAACAAGAGCAATCACATTAAAATCAAATTACTTTAATGTACCGCACCACAGAAGAAATAACTAAAGCTATAAAAACAATATCATATAAAAACAATACAAACGAATTTACTCGGAGGTTTGCATTCATGAAAGTAATTTCGTTCCATTTCACAACAGTAATTTTGCACACATGCACTCACGGACACACACACTTACTCGTACTCGTATACTCATTGGCAACTTGCATACGAAAGTGATCTGCTGTAATTACCGCAAATTGCGGAAACCTTTTATCTCCTACATTTAAATTGGAAGAAGAAAAGAAAATCCCCGTTGCGGTACCTATAAATTGCATCAAAAGCGGCTTCTACAGTGAGCATTAAAGATTTTAAGCCTATAAGTGTATTACACAGTATTTACTGCACATGCAAGCATACATATAGAAACTCAACACCCCGCAGGAATATTAATTAATTTCAAACGGTTGCAATCGTGGTGGATCCACAACCAAAGTTTATGTTTCTTTGTGACAGAATATTTCACAACCGGCATCATTTTAACGCGCTCGAAAATATATCAACCCTGTTCTGCATTTCGATTTCGACAGCAGTTTTACGCAAATATTTTCTGTTTAAACCTTCTAATGTTGGGAAAATATTTCAGCCATAATTACTGTGTATTCTTAATCTTTAGACCACATTTAGACTTTTAGACAACATTTCTAGTAAGGAACTACAAACTATAAAAAAAATATCTCACTGCACATATTATCAGTCTTAGAGCATAATTGCTCTAGTCTGTATTTAATTAGTGATGCTTTCCATTTCAATTCAACCTGGCTATTCGGGTTATGTTCTTCGATTTCGATGTAACTCAAATATGTTGCTCTCTGGTCAAAATAATGAGACACGTATTTTTTTGTTCGCCCGAAAAAAATTTTTTTCAAGAGTTATCGGCAATTTTGTTTTTCGGCTCAAAATCGATTTTTTTTAATTAATATATATAAGACAATTTTTTTTTTTAAATGCCCATAACTTAGTCAAAAAATGAACCGATTTTAATAATGCTGGGTTCAAAATGATCGTCATTACTTACACGAGCGACTTCATGTAGAAACAATTGCGAAAAAGTAGTTGACAATTTTTTATTTAGCAAAAAAGAAAAAAAAATTGAAATTTTTTCGAAATTCAATATTTCAAAAAGTGTATTTTTTTTTGTTTTTTATAACGTTTTCCAAATCAAGAGGACACCTCGAACTTCAATTGAACTGAATGCCCAGTAGCTAAAATTAGTTGTTTTTGAGTAAAAAACCTGTTTCGCACTTTTTGTTTTTTGGAAAATTGCAATTGTTTCTACATGAAGTAATTCGTGTAAGTAATGGCGATCATTTTGAACCCAGAATCATTAAAATCGGTTCATTTTTGACTAAGTTATGAGCATTTAAAAAAATGAGAGAGAAGATGGAAAATTTAAGGTGATTTTTTTGCCACCCAATGTTACCTCAGTCATTCAACCTATGGACCAGGGGGTGTTCGAAACCTTCAAACGTTACTACAGAAAAGCGTTGCTTCGTAGTGTCCTAATCCGCCAAGAGGAAGATAAAACAATTCTTGAAATCTACAAAGGTATCAACTTGAAGGATGCTGTTTACATGGCAGCAGAAGCGTTGGCTAATGTCAAAGCGACTACTCTAAAGAAATCCTGGAATAAGCTTTGTCCAGCAATTTGAATCCGAAGCTAGCCTTACATCTGAAGAACCAACAAATGAATGATTTATTACCCTACCCTCAACAAAGAACTGGAATTTCGCAAATGTTCGTTTATCCGAAAAATCGATTATCCGAACACCCTCTGCACCAATTGTTTTGGATAATCGGCGCTCTACTGTATATATTATATATAATTGGCGCGTACACTCTTTTTGGTGTGCGCCTTGATGTTGTTTCACAAATGGAGGGCCATACAGTTTCAAGCCGACTCCGAACTGCAGATATTTTTTTTGAGGAGCTTTTTCATGGCAGAAATACACGTGGCGGTTTGTCATTGCCTGCCGCGGGGCGATCGCTATTAGAAAAATGTTTTTCTTCATTTTGGTCTTTCACCGAGATTCGAACCTTCGTTCTCTCCGAACTCCAATTGATAGTCACTCACCAACCCATTCGGCTACGGCGGCCGCCAAGCTTTAAGAAAACCTGCGCGATAATATGTATTACACTATCACAAGGATCAATTACAGCGATACTCGTTTTGGAAAGATTTTCAATGATTTGTTGAGCCTACCGCTTATGAAGCTTTTTATACAATGTTTTCAATTCTTTTGGGTAGTTGGGCTCACTAGCACAAACATATTTTGTCGCAACATTAGTGCGTCATGCTCAACCAGGCTTGCCATTTTGGTTTAATTGTGCGAAACTAGGTGGATTTTTTTGCGCGTGTTTACATCTCAAAGATTTCAGGCTAATAACAACAATTTCTCACTCTTTTCACTATTTTTGTATAAATTCCGTACATATATTTGAAATTTCAGAAAATTGTCTATTTTATATAATACCCATATTATTATTCTACAATGCACTGAATCTTTTGATTGATTGTTTGAGTTAATCATGTCCTTGAATCTTCAAATTCCTTTTAAAAAGTTCTGACTTTAGACATAAAAGAAAACAAAAGCTGTTTTACTATATAAGTACATGGTCCCTAGTTTCGCGAGCACATTGATTATTCTGTCTATTTTGAAATTGTTTAGTTTCTGTCGCATGGTGAATGGTAATTTGAGATCCGTAAAGAGAAGAAAATTGATTGAAACCATATTAAGTGAATACGGCGCTTATGGTATTATGATTGTATGTCGAGTTTTTGTACAAATGGTCACGAGAAATGCTTTCAACTTTAAGGCGGCCCATGATAGTGTTGTAAAAACTATGAGTTCCTCCACTAGTCGGGGTATTAAAACGAATTTCGACACATATCGGCCAGAATCTTTTACTATAAATAAACTTGAGTTAAATTGGCGAATTTAATTTAAAAAGATGAGTTCCTAAGTATTTAACTTGACCTGATTAACTAAGAACTTCTGCGTTATCCAGACGGCTTTACGGTACATAGAAGGCGAGAGGTGGACTAGTGCCTAAAATACCACCTTGCTAAAAAAATTCAAAATACAACACACAAACCTTCAAAGAGGTTTCTATCAAAACTGCAACGCACTTATACCAGCCTTTGATACCAGCCTCCGTAGTGCGTCAATTAAAAAAAAATTGGCAAAAAATGGAGCCATATCAAGAGAATTTCACGGCTGTTGGATTATATTAGTTTCGTTCTTGGCCAAAAATTCAGGGATAACCATGGCACTGTGCGACAGTACGACGATACGTTATCATGATGCAAAATCTACGATTTGTTTTCCATTCTTTTTTTATCGAATTGCTTCACGCAAACATTTCATAACTGTCAAATCCTTATTAACTATCTGACCTTCCGGCAAAAATTTGTGATGTACAATACCGTTGTAATCCATACTTTCCTTCATTCGGAGCTCTTCACTCACTCGCCTGATGTTTGGATTGAGTATCGTACTCACTCTAGAAATAAAGCGTTTGATGTATGTTGGGTTGCATTCCCTTTTTTGCATGAAATTCAGGTCCTTTGGGACCATCGGCCAACTTTCCAACAATACGGCTTAAACACAAATCATTAACTACAATTTTCTGAACGGATCCATAAGCGATGCTCGAGTACTCTGCCAACATCTGATGGTTAATTTGCGTTCATTGATAAACTTTTCTTTCACTTTATTGATGTTTTCATCACTTTTCGACGTCGACGGCCTGTCATTACCTTTGTCGTCCTCACTGTGAAGGGTCCATGCCACCCGTATGGGTGTCGACTGTTTTTTTTAGAGTAGATATCATTGCTGAAACTGTTTCCCAACATTGCTAACGTTTTCGCACTATTGAGTCCATTTTTCAGACAAAATTTAAGTTTAATTTATCTTATGATAGAAATGTTAATCGCAAATGTGGCAGCCTAACAAAGAAATCACAACTCGCATCAGTCCTAGGCGGGGATGCCCGATTTCACGAATCTCGAGAAATGATGCTTCCAACGGAGCTTTATAGCTGTTTCCCGTCATTTTGTAGTCTACAATTTTCAATTACCAGAACACCACATTCACGGCTGAGAATGCGACTCAAGTACCTTTCTTCCTTTCCTAGGTCATGGGAATAGTAATTGTATCCATCCGACCCATTCAGATTGAACTTCTTTTCGTCACTAAATATTACTCTGTTCCATTTTCCGGGATCGTTATTTGTAATAGAACCCCAACATTTGCCATTTCTTTAATATTTCCTGTTGGAAGGGCGGAATTTGAGCAATTCTAAGGATTTTGCGGGTTTCCTTCAGTGTCAAAGTCATCTCTGTTATGCCTTTATAGTTCTTACAATAGTAGGCACCTTGTTTCACGTAAAGAGACACAAACTTAGGACTTCGACCAATCGGGCCGCAATTTGGCGATTTGAAAGTCCCTCTGAAGTCAAAATATCGATTTGTTTTCTTTCCCGATGTTAAACCATTCTGCTTTCCCATTTTATTGCAATTAAGACCAAACACAATGAATGCTTAAAACAACAATCCCTTTTCACCGCTTTAATGATCGTCAAATACCTCATGGCAAACCAAGGACAGGTACCTCTTTTCGACTCGGGAGACATCTGATCAGCCCGACGAAGTACGGCCGTCTGCGACGGATGCGATACCCGAAGCCAAGAGCTCCGTAAAATCCTCGGAGCCCGGCTATAAAATAAACTTAGGTGAGCGTCTTTCAACAAAGAAATGTCAGGGGTAGCTCTGTGTCATCCTCAGGGAGGAAGACATAGATATATGCCTGATACAAGAACCCTGGGTTCAGCAGCCTAGAATCATGGGCACCTAGAGCAGACACTATGATCTTCTTTATGTCCAGTCGGAAGGTAAGCCTAGGGATTGTATCCTCGTTATGAATACTGTTAATGCTTTTCTGACTTCTCATTTCAGCTCCCGAGACGTGTCAGTAGTACGTGTAGAAGCATCTAGTGGCCGCTGCTACTATTTGGTCTCTGCATACGTGGCCCACGAAAATGCAGCACCTCCTAAGGAAGTGGGGCGTTTGGTGGACTCACCTCCATTTAATAAAGAAGTCAGCCTCATCGGCTGCGACGCCGAGCGAGATAAATGATCGAGGTGAGTCTCTTTTTGATTTCATTATAAGTTTCATTTCCAGCATCGGAAACATCAAACAGTTGGGAGGAGGTTCTTGATATCACCCTCTCGACTAATTCGCCTGCCATTAGGGTGGATAATTGCAAGATTTCCCAGAGAAATTCCTTTTCGGATCACAGGTTCATCTTTTTCGAAATCAATTTCGCACGGGAAACCATATCTGCCCACAGGAACCCTAAAAGAACTGACTGGTCTCAGTTCAATAGGGTTTTCAATTATAAATTGAACAGGCCAACTTTTGCCTACTCATCCACTAATCAACTGGACAAGCAGGTGGAACACCTGCAGCGATCCTATCAGACGGCCTTCAAAGTGGCTTGTCCAGTATTTTTTAGCAAGACAGACTTTCCTCTCTGGTGGAGCAAGACGCTGACTGACTTGAAAAATAAGGTTAGGAGGGGTTTTAACGTATGCTACCAAACTAAAAACTTTAAAAGTTACCAAGTAATTTTGAATGAATACAAAAAAGCTATCAAATATGCGAAACGAATGATTCTGCAAGGCTAAGCAAGATCCTCTCGAGAGGCCACTCACGCAGAACTCTTGTAAAAAGGGAGTAGAAAGAGCTGAATCTGCAGAAGAATTTTTGACTATCCTGGTAAATAATCACTATCCGGGAAATTCTATTCCCCCACGAGAAATTGTCGACGCGAGTCGGCAAGTAGGGCTACTCGTTGTATTCCTGAAATCTATTTTGCCCCTTTAAATCTCTTGGCTCTGACAAGCATCTGCCTGTGATGCTTCTGTGGTTCCTGCCCTACAAGAAATCTACTTGGTGTGTGTCGCTCTATTCCAAGATAGCTGGTTGTGCGCTGGGTTTGGGGCGCGTCACTTGCCCCAGTGCTGCCCTGAATGTCATTTTGTTCTTATTTCCCATCGTTATTTGCATTGCAGCTCAAATTGCAATCAGGTTAAAGGAAATTGGCCTCTGGAGGCAATCTCTCACGGGACAAGGTAGCATTTTCGGGCAGTTAACACCGTACTTCCGAACTTCGAACAGATCTCTTTATCCGCAAACTAGAGTTTGAGGGTCGTGCTGGTGTAATCTTTCCAAATAGGTAGGATTGGATCGAGGGGAAAATCTGCAACGAAGCTTGCACCTCTGTCTTCACTGACGGTTCCTAGATGGAATCGGGAGTCGGAGCAGGGATTTTTTCTAAATCAGGCAATTTATCTATCTCCTTTGAACTGCCGAATACTGCTAGTGTTTTTCAAGTAGAAGTCTTTGCGTTCCTGCAGGCATGCAAAATGATTAGAGAACGCGGAAGCGAGGGAGATTTTAACATTTTCTCCGATAGTCAAGCCGCAATCAAGGCTCTGACGACGCCATTGTGCAGCACGAAATTAGTAAACTCCTGTAAGGAGGAGATTAAATCTCTTGGATGTGCAGGTAACATGTCTCTGATCTGGGTTTCAGGACATAGGAACATAGAGGGAAATGAAATTGCTGATGAGCTTGCCAGGAAGGGGACTGAATTGGCTTCAGAGACCTCCTACTCGGTCATCGGCGTCCCTTTGACAGTTGTTAAAGGGGAACTTTACAAATTATTTCTCATGAAAGCGCAGAAAAGCTGTAGCTCCATTTCTTCATGTGCTATTTCGAACACCCTTTGATCCCAGTACAATATACGAAGGACTCAGAAAGTCCTTTGGACTCCTCGCCATTCAATTTCCAAACTTGTAGCTGTGTTTACCGGTCACTGGACGGTCGGCACACACGCGGAAAAGCTAGGTTTACCATTTAACCCCCATGGCAGAAGCTGTGGGGACCTTTCAGAGAAGGAGACTGTAGAGCAGTTTCTATGTAAATGTCCGGGTTTGGCAGCTAGACGACTAAGGTCACTGGCTCCTTTCTTCGACAGGCCGCGGCAGTGCGCCAACCTAAAGCCCATTAATATTCTCCATTATATCAACAGCTCTGGCTGGCTGTAGATATATATTTGCCGAATGGAGGTTTCATAATGGTATTAAAACGGCGCTTTAGTGCTACTTGAGGAGTATCAAACACCATTGCACCTACCTATCTACCTACCGCTTTAATGTGAAAATATTGTAGGCAAACTGAGTGCCTCTATTCAAGTGATTTCTCCGTAAAAATTATTGCCTCTATTCAGCGTATTCCAATTATACTTACATTTAGATATGTTACCTACCGATAAAACAAAAATTAAATATAAGAACAAATAAAATTGGTTTGATATATTGTTTTTCCTATGACGAACTATTTATAGCTTTCTCTAGACTTGACATTCGGGATAAACTGTTTATCTATGCCCCAAATGAGAAGGCCAGGAATAATTGTGTTTAATATTTTCTAATTGGTTGTTTTTACTTTATTTATTGAGGCATAGCAACGCATGCCGGGTATTAGCGTGTATATATATATAATTGATAAGGTATGTGTAACAAAATAATGCACAAAATATATCGGAATTTTTTCCCCCGCAGCACTCATGTGGACCACCTTACCTTGTACCATTGTATGTATGTATGCATAAGCTTTCTCATTGCTTCCCATGAACACTTGAAAAATGTTTGTTTCATACACTTTTGACCCGCATCTCATAACTCAGACATACTTTAATAAAGGCATTGCTTTGACATTTTTATTGCCACCGCTAAGCGCGAAGTAGAGGCTGAAACTTTCTTTGAGCAATCAATGTTAATAAAACGATATTGAATTAAACGCAAACGCTGTTTCGTCTCAAAGAAACACATACAATTTGGAAGGGCGTGGGAAGATTATAAAGGAAAAGCTAACGAATGCTGCAAAAAGTTGAAGATCAAAAAGTTATTTATGCTCCACTAAAATTTCAATAAAAAGCAGCAAGCAGCTACCTTGAAAAAAAGAAAACAAAAAATCAACAAACTTTGGATACAACGTAATGGAAAATGTGAGTATGGATATACGCATGAGGAAAATCTGTTTGAGAACGGGTGTGGCTTGTTTGTTAATATGGTACGCCAGACTCCGACCTCATTCTGTCAAATATATATTACCCAAATTCTACCTTAACTGTGCTTTAATTTATTAACTTAAACCGAAAACGATTTCGGTAAATTAGACCAATAAATGTGACGGAAGGATCCAAAAGGTGTACCTTACGAACAAGTGGAAATAACATAATTCAAAGAATTTATTCTAATATATACTTTAAACGAACAACTCTATTTACTTATTTTATTAATTTAAGAAATGAGGCCGCCTCTGTAAGAATTTTTAGTTATTTACAATACTCCAACTCGTTGGAAGTTACAAAATTCATAATAAATTTTTGTTTACATGACATAACTAACAATTAAAAAATAATCACTTAGAGATAAAAAATATAGGGATAGCAATAGCCTAATGGGTTGATGCGTGACTACCAAACGGTAGTCAATAATCAATACATTATACAGAATTAGAGTAATCGTTATTGCCCCTTTGTAGCTATTTAACCCACTGGCAGCACTAAGAGATTCAGGAATTGAATTCTAGAGCCTCACAGCATTAATGAAGAACGGCCTTGATGAAGCCAAGTAAGAATATTTGAGGACAACCAGACTTTGATGCCTTTTAGATTTCGTCAATCTTAATTTCTCATAAAGGTATTTGGGAGTTTTGAATTCAATTCAATATACATAAATATAGAATTTCTAACTAGCGGATAATAAAAAATTAAGCAGCCTAGAATTTCATTCATATCTTTTGAGACCATAGACGTAACGAATAACATTATTAAACGCAACAATAGTTTCGTGGGATTATATAGAGTCAAGCTTACTCCAAAGTACATGTACACTAAACGAAATAGCTATATGGGACACTGGTAAAATCCTTTTATCTTTCGACATAAGGCAGGGTAGAACACAAAAATAAGAATAAGACATGTTAAAAGTTTTATTTCAACCTTCTATTGGAACAATTTTATAATTTTCAAGGGAGAATAAGGAAATAGGTATTTGGGACAAAACTAATATTAAAACTATGAAAATAAGAAATCTTAAGAAAACAATATAAAATAGTATTTATGATGTCCTGCGTTATTTGTTGTAACTTATACTAGTTGTTGTGGCATCGTATTTACGAGTGACTGAAGGACACTAAGGCGATGTTTGCCCATTTCGACTGAATAGCTTTTTTAAGGTGCTAGAAGCTAATAAACTTGAGCCCGCCTTTATAAGCTTCTTTGCTGAGAATGTTCCAGAGATTCTCTATTGGATTTAGATCTGGACTAACTGCAGGCCACTTCAGCACAGGCAAATTTTTTGACACGAAAAACTCCTTTTGCAATTATAATGCGAATGTCAAAAAATTTATTTTAGTGTATAAAATGCAAGGATGCCTTAGTTTCTTTTTTTTATTAGAATGAAAAGGACAGTTGTACTTTAGAATTTTTCGAAATTATTATCAGGAGATAATCAAGATCTTTCGGAAGAAGAGATCGACGACCTTATAAGATTTATCTATAAAAACTTAGCGAGTGGGGCGGCATCTCCATCCACCGGCAGGTAAGTAGGGGCACTCTGCGAGTTGGTGTTCTCTCATCATTCCTCTGGGTAGTTGTTGTAAATGGTTTGCTGGAGGAGCTGGTTAAGGGGGCTGCAGAGTAATTGCCTACGCGGATGACGTGGCACTGTACAACTTGATGCAGGGATATCTGAACGCAGTTGTTAGATGAGCCACGGATTGCGGCCTGTCGGTGAATCCTCTTAAGACAGAGCTCGTCCTATGTATTTACGATGAAATATAAAATACCCAGAGCTCAACCAAGGCAACAATCACCTTGTATGGGTGCAAGGGCGCAATTGGCAAAAGATGGGGCCTTTCGGCTAGAATTGTGTTTTGGCTATATAATACTATTGTTAAGCCTATCTTGTTATATGGAGTCATAGTCTGGTGGAACTCACTAGAGAGGACGACATTGGTGAAGAAGCTGGACTCCCATTCAAAGCTTATGCACAGATGGTTACACATTCCCATAATTTCATTCTCGCAGCTTGGAAATCAGTTGACTGATCGTTATGGCATCGAGATCCTTCCTGTATTCGTAGGCAAACCATATCAAACCAGCAAATTAATCGCTTTTATGTGTAGCAGTGTATGAAAACATATACCTATATGAGTATAAACGGGTTAATACGCGAAAATAATTGATTTCATGTGCGTTTATGTGTAAAATAAGTGGTATGGCAATGAAGTGCGTTGAGTGGAGTTGTGAAAATGAACACCTCACTGAATTGGAGCGTCTGTCGTCATGCGCAGAGAGCGGAACATTTTTTATTTATGTATTTATTACTTCCTATGATTTTGCAGTATTCTTTAAATACATATAAAAAAGATGGGCCAGAAAACAAAACTTTAATACATAACGACTAGAAAACATATCGATATCTCTCTTTTTATACTTGTAGTAGTTGCGTTCGGCTGGACTCATCCGAGCTGTAAAAGAATACTAGCTAATTTAGCGAATTACGTGGAAAGCAACAACACCAGTTTGAGTTGAAGGCGGTTAAATATACGCGACTTGATTATTGTCGTTGCAATTTGAAAACGAAACTATTGCGAGGGGTCCCTGGAAAGTAGTTCGGAGATGCCAGCCCAACGTCAAACTCGTCGCAAAACTACACAAATAAAGCGAAATAATATGGAGAAACTAAGTAAAATTGCAATTTTTCTTTAAAAATATGGAATAATTTAAGTTTTATATTTCAGAATATAATAAATAAATAAATTTATCAAATATTTGATTTAGAATTAGAAAAATATATCTACCAATGACTCTTTTAGATTGGTAATTTCGCTTTGTTTTCATTCACAAATTTTGACTTTATTCATTTTTTTAAAAACATACCGAGATTGAAGAGGAAATCAACAATAGATCTCATGTGCTAAAAAGCAAAAATTGAGGAATGGTTACAGCACTGGGTACTTTCCATGCATATCTCGTAGAGTATCTTAGTTTTAAGTATAAATATTGTTAAATGTTATTAAATGTTATTAAACAGATCGCAATAAATAAATGGATAATAAAAAAAATAGTAATAAAAAGTGTAAGCAAATACCCTGCGTGCTCTGCTACACCCCAAAAAGTAAAACGTATTAGGTTAGATTAGGTTGACCTGGCTGGCTGAAAGCCATCACATATTGGTCCTAAATGTTATCAGATGGATATATACCTTTACGCCCCTTTGTATTAGACCTCTTGTAATAAGCCTGCGTCTTTTGCGAATCTAAGTAAACTCTGAAGCTCTAGCACCGAGAGACATTCTAACCTCTCATATTGTAGAGCTCGTAAACAGTTCATTCGGGTTCTAACTAATGCAAGGCAAGAACATAGAAAGTGTTTCCCTCCCTTCTAGTTCATTGCAAAATCTGCAGCTATAATTGTTTGCAATTCCCATCTTGTATGCGTATGCCGCTAACAAATTGTGACCTGTCAGTTAAACCTACGCTAGTTCTGCTTTCCTTTCTAGACAGGGCTAGTACGAATCTGGCGTATTTGCCTGCATTCTGTGTACACATGATTTTCGCGGTTTTGCAAGTGGCTTTTCGTGTTTTCATGTTCGCAGCGATTTCATTGTTACCGTATTTAAAGGTTTCAGTGTGTCGTTTTCTTGTTCGAATTGTATGCAAACAGCGCTTTTGGCAATCTCATCTACAATGCCGTTGTGTCCGGGTACCCAATAGATATGGCACCATCTGTCTGCGGCTAGGTAAATCGTATTAAATGTTGAGTAAAACAAGTTGCACTGAAACACACAAAAGAAAAAACCTCCAAAACAAACAAAGGCCATTGCATATATACAGTTTTTCAAGAATGACTTTTGACATAGAAAAAAAAACAAAAACTTGAAATTCTTTGGGAAAACAACCACTAAAGCAACAAAAACAAATAACACACTATTTCGAAACAGTCCATAAACTGGTTTCGCAAACTTTAATACAGGCTTTTTTATTAAATATTTGTAATAGACCAATTTTTTACGTCGTATACATTCCTCCTTTCTTAGGACGTCTTTTATGGACTCCTTTTTTTTAAAACGGCACACAAATTTTCAATCACGTTTATGTCCGGACTTTGTTTTTTTTTGTTTTATGCGAAAGGCGAATCTTACTAGATACCGTCAACATAGACGGCACGCCCGATTCATACTGATCGCTAAAGGTGCACCTCATTCGGGACCCAGCACAGTCAGTATTACTACTAAACTGGACTTGCGAAACAATACACCTACGTACTAAACCCTAACTCCGAGCTCTGCAGCTTTAGTTTGCCCTGCGGTACCGCCGCTTAGGACTCCGTCTCAGCTTTGGTGCGCGCTTAAAAGGATCAGTCCCCGTGATTATACAGCCTTTGGGGGTCTCGTTCTCCTCGGCTAGGTCCACTAGTAGATCAATCTATCCACTTGCACCGGGTGCCCTTTTGATAGCCTCTTACAGGCTTCCATTACTACTGCCCATAATGGCTCCATATATGTTGCTGCTGTTGTTAACTATAGTTCTGATTTTGTTTTCCATTCTTTGTTTTGTTTACCAGTGCATCATGTGTAGGGGGGCGGGCCGAAATAAATAGGAACGGGTATATCCTTGGAGGCAGTGACCTTACCCCAGTTCCCTGAGGCATGTTCTTCGCTTTACCGGTGCCGGAAGACACGGACGGACCGAAGCTCAGCCGGGGCAACGCATACTACTACCTCTGCGTCCAATGCATACTCCTTGACTAGGACCCGAAGGGCTGGGTACTGATACACTCCGTGGCTAACACCTCGACAGAGCAATCTCACCTCACTCTCCTTACTTCAATAACGGAGATGGTTCTTAAAGTGATTTCAGACTCCCAGTGTGCCGCGGCATATACCGGTCTATTAGCAGCCGCACCTAACATGGTGAACAGACGCTGACCAGGAAGACGTCCATTAGGAAAACCGCCGCGCCTGGATTCTTCTTTTGCTCCCCATGGCCATGGCGTGATGAGGGAGACAACTGTTTCTCAGAGGCATTATCCTTGCGCCCCTGTCACCGGAAGCCTCATCTGATGGGCTGTCTTTTGGTCGCATGCTCCGCTCCTGGCCTCTCATTGTTGGGAATTGCAAATAACCTGCTACCACAGGCCTTTCGGCTATCCGCAACCTGCCGACCCCCACGGTAGCTTAGAGTCCAGCTTAGTCGTTCAATCCCGAGGAGCGAACACTTCCGTGATGTCGGAACGCTGTGCGAGTGTATTTGTAACCTTACCGCAATTGTAGAGAATCCACATCTGCACATTATGCTCCTTATGTTTTGGATCGTTATCTTCGAAGAATTTAAAATTTGGTTTCTTCTTAGAGATAAACCCAAATTTTGCCGACTAAGTTTTTTTTTTAATATATATTTGTGTAGCAATATTATTTGGCGTCCATTGTGCCGTCAAAAAACACCAAGTCTCCGACTTCATTAATTTAAATGCCTCCTCCCCCAAACCGTAACAGAAATTTTTCCAAATTTAACCATGTGAATAATATTTCTATTTTGTAAAGTTGTCAAGGGCTTGCACTAAACTCTAGCCGGTGCATCGTTGTAATACAGTATTACCTTTGTCTCGTCGCAAAATGTAACGTCGTCTCAATAATCTTCTAGTTCGGAAATGTGGTTCAAAGCAAAAGTCAGGCGTTTTTCTACATTTCGTGCAGTCAGCAATGGTTTCTTGTGTGCTAATCTCGATGAATATTTGTGATGCATTATAGCTTGACGCACTACGTGGTGAGAAATAATAATACCACACTCCTCACTGAGCTTCTTTGCAAGTGCTCTCTAAGAAATTCTCGGATTTTGGTCCTATTTTCGGATCAGCAAGCGTTTTGCACGTCCACTAATTTTAATTTTAGACCCACCTGCTGGCTTTTGCTCTAATCTATCCTCCTTTTCCGTAATATCATAAGATAATCTTTTGCCAGGCATATAGTCGAAAAATTTAATTGATAAGTGACCACGAATCGGTAAAAAATGTGTTTTTACACATTTATGGAAAGACCAAAATTGTAATGTAAGAACACATTTTCATAAATTGAAACGTGGTGTTCAACGCATATTTTTTTAACTAGGAATCACTTCCTTGCCCTGGTCTCCGCTTGTCGAACCATTGTCGGAAATGTCTTTCCCAAAAATTTACCGTTGTATAGTACATACAAGGTGAAGAGCAAAATAAACAATATTGAGCTAAAATAATATAGATACGATAGGATCTTTGTTCTGATAACTTCATTTTATTTATTCAAATAGTCCCCTCTGGCCTCGATACACAGTTTTCCGCGATCTATGTCGGTACAAGCCTTTTGGATGAAACCTATGGACGCAAAACGTTTTCCTTTCATGGCCAAATGCAATTTCCCGAATAGACAGAAGTCACAGGGAGCCATATCAGGCGAATACGGTGAGTGATTGATGGTTAAAATGCGATTACTAGTCAAAACATCAGTCACAACATGGATCGATGAGATGGTGCATTATCATGTAATAAGCGCCAGTTTCCTCCTTCTGCCAAGATAGAAAATTGTATTGATTTTGGCTCATTGGCACGAGCTCATTGTGGACAATTCCCTTGGAATTGTAAAAACAAATGAGCATCGACTTCATTTTTGACTTCTCCAAACGCGATTTTTGATTGGTGGCTCGTCTGGGGCCTTCCATTTGGCACTTTCACGCTTAGTTTCAGATTCATGTTGGAAACACCACGTTTCATCACCAGTTACAATGTTATAAAAGAAGTGCTCGTCTTTTCTCGCCTCTTTAATGGATTCTTTCGAATGTTAAATTCTGAGCAATTTTTGGTCCTCAGTTAACTTGTGCGGAATGAAACGTGCACAGACCTTTCCTAAGCCCAAATGATCAGTTAAAATGCAATAAATCGATGTTTTGGCGATATTCAACCCCGATTCCATGAATTTCAAAAATGATTTCGGTTCGTTTTTGATAAATTTACGAACAATTTCGATGAAGTTTTCAGTGATTACTGATTTTGGGCGGCCGATATGTTGATTCTCATTTATGTCCTCACAACCATCTCTGAAACGTGTTAACCACTCATGAATCCTGGCACAAGATAGACAATCACCGCCATAAACTTTTTTCATCAATTCAAATGTTTCGGTAAAGGTTTTACAAATTTTAAAACAAAATTTGATATTAGCTTTTTGTTCGAAACTCATATTTGTGCCGATGACACAAACATACTGATATTTTAGACGCAATAACTTCGCTTCCACTGAACCGAATGTCACCAAGCTTTCACTGGAAGGAAGCCAGCTAGTGCCAGTCTTGTTTATTTTGGAGTTCACCTTGTAAAAACCACGAAGTTGTGACAACAATTGCAGTGTTTGCAAATCGCCATATTTAGCCTTTAAAATAGGATTTCCCTTTAAAATAGGTAAAATAAATGATAGTATGAAAAAACTTTGCCGACGGCTTAATTGAAAACGTTTCCCAAACCAATTCTGTTATTAACAATTATCAGTACAAAAATAATTTTTTGCTCTTTTTATTGAGGACAAAAAAACGTTTAAGTTTCAGGGCAAAAAAAAAAGAAAAAACTGAGAGCAAAAAAGCGACAAAAAGTTGTCTCATATTTGCTCGAAAAATATTTGTTTCCATTTTGCGCTAAAAAATATCTGTCTGACTGTTGCGCGTGCAAAGTTTCAGACGCTTTTTTCTTCACAAGTCGTTGGCGTCTTGCTTTCACTCCGACGGGCTTATACATACATATGTATAAGTAAATTTTCAAATGCGTTTGTAGGCGTACTAAATACGCTGGCGTATGCATACATACGTACTGGTCTGGCGCGATGGTTTCTTTCTGCCGTCCATTTTTTTCTATTGCGCACTTGTTTGCAAACCAGTTTTGTTGGGCTACTGTAGCTTAGAAATGAATACTGATGACGGGCAAGGGAAAACTGCTTTAACCCTTTCCAGAGAAGAGTACGACATATCGTAAATTTAATATTGCGTAACTTAGGCAGCCTCTACTTATAGGTAAAAATTAAAAAAAAAAAACTATGCAATATCATAATAAAATAAATTATTTAGGAGCTCGTGCTATACATTTTTGCTTAATTTTTTCAGATTCAGCTGTAAAGTAAGTGCGGAAGAAAAACTACGTAAGTAAAAGCTTCTTCTTAAAAGAAGTGGAAAATAGTCAATCCTCATTAGTTCATTTAAAATCTATTAATTAAAGAAGAAATATCGATACACTCAGATATTCAAAAGATTAAAAAAATGTACAATATTTTTATTATATAATATGATAGATATTTTCTGAGTGTCAAGCCTTACTAATTTTATAAACCAAATTAGTACATAATTTATCTTTGTGCAATCATCTAAAGAGCCGCCTTCTGAAGCCTGGTCCCTCAGAGATGCGGATAAACAAAAGCTGCTGATCTTTGAGAGGAGCGATATGTGATAGATGCGAATGGCGGAAACGCTACAATCATGGACTCGAAAAAAGTTACGTGCCGCGTCTGTACACAATAAGGATCAACAGACTGCTATGAGCAGGTCACATATTACGGGTTAATACCGATAACCCACCCCTACAAATACTCTTTGAAATGTGCCACAGACAGAGAAGAAGAGGCGCCCACCGCCAAATAGATTGACGGCGTATATGAAGGCGCCGGATTTTTGGGATTCGGGCATTGAGGGCACAGGCACGAAACCGAGACAATTGGAGGCATATGTTGCAATAAGCGAAGACCCGACCGGGGTTGTCCAGCCAACAAAGATGATACTAAATGGGATTAGTTCATGCTTTATATAATATTTTATGTACTGAAATATTACATAATTATTTTACATAACTAAGTAAAAAATCTATTAGTATTATTTTAGACCGATAGTTTTAGCTACTAATGTCTTTCGTAATGTAGTATAATTATTCATAGTTATATTTTTAATAAATCAAAAAATTAATTAATAAACGTATTGATTTTGGAAATTAGATAACAAATAATTAAGTTATAATAAAAAAGACATTTCGACGGTTTTATAACGATAAACAACATTTTTATGCTGCCGTAATACTTGAGCTGTAAGTGCATGGGTGGACTATTGGAGCTTTTTTTGTCTTCTTACCTGTAGCTGAATCTTACTTCCACTTGAACGGGCCGTTCAGATCGATTACGTAAACAACTGAAGCTTTGAAACATTACATATTATATTACTTTCAGCATAAAATTGGCTAGATAAGCACAAAAATTTGGATTGTGCCTTAAATCTTTCGGAAATGCCAGGAAAATAATCGCCAAGGAAGCATGCAGCCGAAGGACATTTGGAAAATATTACTTCTAATCCATACTTTATAGACCGTCTACTAATTATGTATTTCAATCAATCATAGAGACACCTAGTGACTCAAAAATAAGTGGTACTAAGCCTACTTATACATAGTGTCCAAGGGAATAATTAGGTTTTAAATTTAAAGTTTATATCTAACGGTATATGCGGGGAGGAGACTGCATTTGCTTTGACAATCACGCGGGTTATTTAACAGTGGACAAGTGAACAACGTGTGTTCGTAATCGAAGCGAGTTTCAAGGCCAATGATTCAATAAAGGTTTGCTTCGTGGCAGCAAGCCCATGTCCGGGGCCCTGCCGAGCACTTGCCTTCACTACAAGCTAGCGCGATTATCCGCTTAAGTCCATGCACAGGAGAATGACTGTCCTGGGACTTTCAAAAACGATTGTGCGTGAAATATTGAAGGAGGGTCTTATAGATACTTCATCCTATCAAAATCCAAATCGGGAATCCGCCTAAGCCAAAAGTTTACAAATTGCGTAAATAAGCAAAATTGTCATTATTGATCATGCAAAGGTTAAAACCCACTATTAAAACATCGAGGGTAAGCAATTTCTGTGGACGGTGTCTCTTAGCAGCGTATGCTGAACGATTATTTTCTGCCAATAATGAGAGATTATCCCTCCTTTAGGACACACATATGGTCACCCGGGACGCCCGACCTTACACCTATAAACTGTTTTCTGTGGAGGTACTTCAAAAGTAAGCCAAATTGGTGAAATTTTTCCAACGTAATTGGTCCTCTGACCTCTGCTTATTTTTCCGTCTTATGTGGAAACCATTCCTACATTGAAGTGTTAATCGGCTCATACTTGAATACTTTTTACAATGATTTTTGCAAGAATATTTGTGTCGCTGTAATTTGCTTTCTGTGATGTTATAAATACGAAGCTGGCCCATACTTTCAATCTCGTAACAATTAAAATTTGTTCCTTCGCGTTTGTCCGTTTGTTAACATTTTTGGAATGTCAATGCAGCGTTGCCAGAACGAATTCTTTCCGAAAATAATCAAAAACTTGCTTACAGACGGTTGCCCTTTCCTATACTCGTTTATTGCTTATATTATAACTAATTTTTTTTTTATTATCGAGTTTGAACATATGTATGCATTTAAGTATGAAATTCGATTTCTTTTGCATGACCACCGCGTGCATGTTTTACGAAGTCCAATCGTTGAACCCAATTTTCGACCACTCTTTTGCATAAATCGGCCGAAATTCCAGCAATTTCGCGTTCAATATTGCCTCTGAGCTCACAAATCGTCGCCGGCTTGTTACTGTAGACCAATGACTTCACATAACCCCAAAACGGGACGGCTGGTTAAATGGACCGTAAAATGGCCGTAATGCTCTTAAAGTAGCAGCAACAGAACGATTATTTTCATAAAAAATTTGCACGATTTGCAATCGTTGCTCAAGTGTGTAGCGTTCCATGATGAAATGTATACTAATGAAGTTTACAAATGACAAGCGAAAAATAAAAAATATTGCATCGTTCGCCTTCCCTATCGGAAAAAAGTTGAAGCGCACCTATTAAAAAACCCTTTATAACGGCATAAGTATTTGGTATTCTTGAAATTTAGCAAAAACAAAGTACATGGAAAGTATTCCCGAATACCGAAAGGAAACTTTACCAAACTCGGTCGGAATAACAATAATATAAAACTTTGATTGTCGCGCACATTCGTATTGCCATCTTTAAAATACTATAATACTCACAAATAAAATAATACTCACTCACACAAAATAAAATAATACTCACACAAAATATTATGCATATGTTTATATGCCCATGTGTACATAAATAAATAGCCATTCTTCGCTATTGAATTTTCAGGTAGACGAAGAATTTCTAAATAATATATTTTTTTAACAAGAGTAATTCCCATTTAACTAATGCAACTCTTTCGACATCCCTTTGTCCTGTGCTTGGTGGGGAATTACATAATAATATATCTAATGAAAAACAAAAAATAAGGATACACAAATTGCCATCGTTAGCTTAAATTTTGGTTCGGCTTAATAAGGTATGGTGAGCATTAGCTGCCTCTACTTTTCGAAAGCTATTATGCTATTTTTTTATTTTCGTACTTTCTGAATAATCAGCATTTACTTTATACCGAAAGCAGATTTCAGCATATTTATATTGTTTTCTAAACCGCTTAACGCCAAAATTTACAAAAAGTTTCAGAAGCAATTAATATTGACGGCTGTATCAGTAAAAAAGGAGAATATCCAAAACGTGATGTGACATAAAGTAATAGGATTAATCGGGGACAACAGAGCGTTTATGGAGAGCATGCACAAAAGCTTATTTAAAATGTTTGGGAGACATTCAAGTACGTGCATATATATAATATACTACAATATATATAAGTATATACAAATATGCCCGTATTGAAGTTCAAAAAGGCTATACAGTTGGATTTGTTTGTATATGTATGCATGTATGTATACAGAAATTTATTGAGAGTATCAATTGTAAAACAAAATGTTGTCATTAACATTTTTTGCGACTATTGATTTTTTTTATAAAATTTATGCACTTACACGTGACAGATTTTTTGTAGTTAATTTGTGTACCTTTAGCCCTCGGTAGACACATTGGGGCTTGAATCTCCCCACAAAATGTTTGATGGGATGTGGTTTGTTTATTTCTAACATCTGGAAATATACCGTTAGCTGCATTTTAGCAACGCCTCTTTTATTTGGTTCTTACATTTTTTTATTTTTATACACCCAAGCTCTGCCTCTTTCCTGTGGTGTGCGTCTTGATATTTTCCACAAATGTAGGGAACTACAGTTTTATGCCGAGTCCGAAGCAGATGGTTTTGTTTTTTTGGTAGGAGATTTCTCTTGGCAGAAATACACCCTAAGGTTTGCCATTGCTTGCCGAGGACCGTGTTGCCTGATATTTCGTGCCTGGATTTTCGAGCCCGTGCACTTCGGAATGATAGTGACGCACCAACTTATTCGGCTATAGCGGCGGCTGTATATGACGCGTTAAATGCTACCCGCGTTGTACAGAATACATCTTTTACTGTTTATTCGTAGCACTGACGTCATGGCATATTGTATCACTACCGACTAAAGACGAATTCATAAGCCTAGGCAAGTTTTGCTATTGGTTCGTAGGCATCTGCGCTGCGAATTGTAGAGCGTGTTTAAAAAAACAAATATCCCTGCTTCTCTGCATTGTGGTTGGATATACAGTCTCACACTTTATTTGATACAAATTTGATTTTTTTGTAAAGTAGATATTCTATATATAAAAATATTGTGCGAAAATGAAAAACAGAGTACGTAGACAGACATCTTATATATTTTGCTTTATTTCATTTTTCAACATAAAAAAAAATTTTTTAAAAATATTATTGGTCCGAACGGCAGATATTTTTATGAGGAGCTTTTTCATGGCAGAAATACACTCGGTGGTTTGCCATTGCCTGCCGAGGAGCGACCGCTATTAAAAAAATGTTTTTATTAATTTTGCTTTCACCGAGATTCGAACCAACGACCTCTCTGTGAATTCCGAATGGTAATCACGCACCAACCCATTCGGCTACGGCGGCCGCCAACATAAAATACCAGAAAATGTCTACTAATTTCATTGTAATGCAAGAAAAAGGGAGTTCGCGGTAATTCTATCGTGCGTGCGAAAGAGATAGCGTATTTTCTTCAAAGAATACGTCAAAACGAGGTACATTGGGCGTTAGGGTTAAGAAGTGGCGCATATTCTTACTGGGTATTCCGTTTAAGACGATGACTATTTATAACGCGATGCTAAAAAATGACGCACATACCAGTGCGAGTACCTTGTTGGTCATTAAAATTCTGAATACAACAACCACAGGCGCATAAGGACTGAGTGTGAATAGTAATTACAATTCAGGAAAAAGACAAATATTTCGTAATTACTACAGGATTGCCTATGAAAATCCTGTTATTAAGCATTGACTGTGCGTATACTCAAACCCTCGGTTGCATAAATTTAATTTTTAAATAATAACAAATTGAGATTTCACTTATTTAAGATAAAAAATTTCAAGTGCACAGAGATCAGTATACAACTATACTGATTTTTGGTTATTCATACGGTTCTACATGGTTATACTATTCCTTAGCTAGTAGTTTAAAAAATCTCAATTTTAACCAAACATATATATTGTATGTACGGATAAGTTCAAAATTAAATATCAGTTCCCTAAACGGAAAGATGACCAATTTTTTGGCGGTAGTAAACGAGAAATGCTTACAACCGGGGTGCTTACAAGGTCCGGCACTCGAAGTGTAACCAATGCAAATTCCGTAAATTTAGTTTGGAAAATTACTTTATTCAATTCAAAGTAAAAATAATTCAATTCAATGTGAAAATAATACAAAATTAAAAATCAGTTTACTTTTACTCGATATGACCACCTTTTGCCTTGAATGTGACTTGCGGATATTTTGGCACACTCGCGGCTTTTGCGCCTCGAGACTGGTGAGTTTTATAGTTCGGACCTTGCTCTCCAAAATGGCCCAAATAAGCCACCCACGTCTTAAAAGCAACCTCCCGAATACCTTCCCTATAATATTGCGCATTTACCTTGACGCCAGGCGCGCACCAAAAACTATTTTCGGCTTTTGGCACATAACCGTTGCACTTGTTAGTTATGTTAAGACTTTAGGAAATAATTATTCGTATATTGCATAAATGGCATGAATGAGTGGGTTATCCCGCCCCATACAAATAATGCTTTATAATATCCCTATAACCATAAACCTATCCAATAACGACATGGACTAAAAAATCTTGGTTTACAAAATTTTTTTAACCAAAATATATTAAACAGTTTTTTTATGAATAAAGCTACCAAGCGGAAAAAGGGAATCTCAAATGGTTTAATTTCAAACCAAAAATTATACTGATATTGCTACAAAACAACAACTTTCTTCTTTGATTGAATATTTGAACAGCCGGCGGTGATTTTTATAATGGATTTTAAATGAAGTAATCAAACTCATCTCATCTGAAGTGCAACTCCGCAGCCATCAGGGTATCGTTGAAATGTCGTGTCACTTTTACATAAACTTGTCCATTAAACATCCTGCCAGCCAAGTGAACCACAACCGATTACATATCGCTCATACATTCTCCACCCTGTTCATCACTTCAATTTTCTGCGCACGAACTCGTAAAATTCCTTTCTGAAAAGTCCGACTTGAAGTCATTAGAAGTAGAAGTTCCGCCATCTTTCCCTCCCACTGCAACATTGCAAAGACAGTATCCATCGAAGCAATTCTGATTAAATTTCTTCCTGCTCGCATTGCAATCATCGATTGTCGTCATCAAGTGCTTCTGACGGCCATTGTTGTTGTTTTCGCGACTGCCGCCATCCACTTTGAATCGACCGATGGTTTTGTGTTGCTTTGCTATGTGATGCTCTATTGATACTCATTTGCATTTGATCCCTGGAGGGCCACCGCGCTATTCGAATTGATGAGGATAAGATGAGCACTGCCGCGCGACTACCAGCTATGGCATGATTGTTGTTTTTGTAGGTTTATTTTTATACTGCCGCTGCTTAGCGTATAATCATATTCGAACACTTGAGGCAGTTGACAACAACATTAAGGGATATCGATATAAATCCCTTTGGGTGTTGGAATAACCCTGAGTAAATTAAGAGGTGATACATGAGGAGTGACAATCGGAGAAAAGCGAACAGAAATACCTACAGACAAAATCCAGTTGCTGATTAATATTTAAATAAATGCTTCAATGTTTTTTATGGGTTGAGCCCACTATAATAGTATATGGGTGGAATAACCAAAAAAAAAAATCGAAAAAACCGGTTTTAAAGTTTTCAATTTACTATTAGGTTAGGTTAACTTAGGTTGTAACGGTTGCACAAACAGGCTCACATCCAATTGTTAGCGGCACGGGAAAGTGGTCTCTTTTTCTTCTAAAACCAATGTGAGCCCTTCAAAAGAAGATGCCTGATTTCCACATTGGTGAGATATTCCAACACATTAAAAATTTGGCTACCTAAAATGGCGAATCAACTGTGGATAGAGCAGAGCTGTGGGGATAGGCAGTGCGCCGGTATAATGGAAATCATAGTCTTAGCTTATTTTGGCTTAACAGAGATTCTGCAGGTGAGTTCGAAATATAAAAATATAATAAAAATAAAAGATAAAGTTTATACATTCATCCTTAGGTGGTTAAATCAAAAAAATCTTTTATTGCAGGACCCAGGTAGTAGAAATATGATTAGCATGTTTTCACATATTTTGCATGTTTGCATATTTTTATATACTTTGAATATTTTTGGTAAATAAAATATTATATTATGAATTTTTGAAATTCTCTGATTGATTTTAAGAAATTCTCTGGCAGAACTATTGAGTTTTTTATCAACCAGGGGTTTTTGGCAATTATAAATTCGATTTCTGCTTGAAATTTAGGAAAAATAATAATTGGAAAAAAAGTTACATTGCAATAGCAGAGTTAAGATTTAAATATATTTTATAAACTTTTTACAAATATACGAGTATTATTTCCGAATGGTTTACTTTAAGACGATGCAAAAAATTTTAAGGAGGTTCTTTTGATTCTCAATTAATTTCAATTTCTTACATTTGCACATATCATAAATTAGTTAAGTTAATTTTCCGTAGTAACAGACGAAATATTCTTAATCAGCCATCCTAGTCTACTAGTTTGTTCAATAAGTTTTGCGGTTCGATAAGAGAAGGCGTTGCTACTAGCCTAACAATCATGGATAGTGCAGTGATTGAATTTTTAGTTTTAGAAGGTTTAATTTCCTTTGTTTATTCATGAATGAATGTTGAAAGTGTTTACGGACTTTTCGCCATCAATCGCCAAATCGCCATCACCTTGAAGACGATCCGGGCCGCATTCGCTAACAATGGAGCAAAAACACATTCGAATGGAAATAAGACAGTGCTGGCAGAAATGAGGTCCGAACAGGATATTGGAATGGTTTTCAAAAATTCAAATAAGTTAGCGAACACCACAATCTATATAGAGAGAGATCTTAACCTAGAGCGGCTGCAAGACAAAAAAGTTATGATGGAGCTGAAAAAGGCGATTATGGCGATTACCACTAAGCACCGAATAGGCGTCAAAGATGATAAGATGAAAATTATGAACAAATGGTTTAGGTGGAACAAGGAACAAAAGCTGGTTTGTGGCCAGGAAGGTGCAAGTGTAACCTTAAAAATGTTGTATGATGATAGGCTTCAACATGTAAACATAGATTATAATGTATTACTAAGTAAAATTAATGCAAAATAATAAATAAAAATAAACTTAAAAGTAGTATAACTGCAAATGATTTGAAATGTACACAATTTAAACTAAATATCATTTCCTATAATGTCAATGGCCTTGAGAACAAATATATTTTCTCAGCATTTTTCCAGTACATTGTAAAACAGCACATGTTTATTCTCATAGAAACCCTTCTAACTGAGGAGAAAATAAACCAAGCAAAGAAATACTTCCCACATCATGACACTTTTTGGAAAGCAGCAAGTCAAAGTAGCAAATTTGGAAGAGCTTCTGGAGGATGTGTGTATGGCGTTAGTAACGAATTGCGAAAAAAGGGCATAAAATATAGCTTTAAAACTGGAAACGGAATAGATGTAATAAGATTTCACGAAAAGGGGAACAACATTACATTTATACCCTTGTATAGGATTATTCAATAGGTGCGCTTCAACTTTTTTCCGATAGGGAGGGTGAACGACGCAATATTTTTTTATTTTCCGCTTGTCATTTGTAAACTTCATTAGTATACATTTCATCATGGAACACTCGTGCACATTTTTTATGAAAATAATCGTTCTGTTGATGCTACTTTAAGAGCATTACGGCCATTTTACGGTCCATTTAACAAGCCGTCCCGTTTTGGGGTTACGTGAAGTCATTGGTCTACAGTAACAAGCCGGCGACGATTTGTGAGCTCAGAGGCAATATTGAACGCGAAATTGCTGGAATTTCGGCCGATTTATGCAAAAGAGTGGTCGAAAATTGGGTCCAACGATTGGACTTCGTAAAACGTGCACGCGGTGGTCATGCAAAAGAAATCGAATTTCATACTTAAATGTATAGGGTGTTTTTTTAGAGGTTAGGTTTTCAAGTTGGCACTACTTTTTTCGTAGATGGTCTTTTTGACAGCTGTCACTTGATTTATGCTCAGTTTGGTTTGCCATTTCATAATGAATAGACTTACACCTGAACAACATTGGCAAATCGTGCAAATTTGGGCCCAAAACGAGAAAATTTTGTTCAGCGATGAACCTCACTTTTGGTTGAATGGGTATGTCAGTAAGCAAAATTGTCGCATTTGGAGTGAATATAATCCACAAGCCATTGCTGAGACGCCGTTACATTCTCAAAAAGTCACTGTTTGGTGTGCTCTATGGGCAGAGGGAATCATTGGTCCATATTTCTTTAAAAATGAAGCCGGCCATAATGTTACAGTCAATGGAGAGCGCTATAGAGTCATGATTAATGACTTTTTCGTGCCTGAATTGGACGATATTGATGTGGACGACCTTTGGTTCCAACAAGACGGCGCTACATGCCATACAGCCAACGCAACAATTCCGATTTATTGAAGGAAACTTTTGGTGAGCGCATTATCTCGCGCCGTGGACCTGTGGCGTGGCCTCCAATATCGTGCGATATAACACCGCTAGACTATTTCTTGTGGGGCTATGTGAAGTCGCTTGTCTACGCAGATAAGCCCGAGACGATTGACATCTTGGAAGAGAATATTCGGCGCGTTAGTGCTGACATACGGCCCCAATTGCTGCAAAAAGTGGTCGAGAATTGGGCCTCTCGGCTGGAATTTATTCGAGCCAGCCGCGGCGGCCACTTGCCCGAAATCATTTTTAAAACATAATGGCAAACCCTTATCTTTATAATAAAGCTAAATTCTTGGCCATAACATTAAATTATATACGTTTTAGTTCATCTTGAAAACCTAGCCTCTAAAAAAAACACCCTATATATGTTCAAACTCGATAATAAAAAAAAATTAGTTAAAAAAGTCAAACCGTTTGTGTTTTATTCAAAAAAGTTCAAAAGTTGAAGCACTCTTACTGAAAAACCCATTATATAAGAGGAGCAGCTTGACATGAGAAAGCAGAGTTAGTGAAGGAATTTTTCAAGGAAACTCCAGAGAAAATTGCAGTTGTTATGGGTGACTTGAATGTCTGAATTGGAAATATACAACAAGAGATCGAAGACATGTACATAACCACTTTCAAAGCAGACATCGGAAAAAAGGACCTCTAGAGATGATGTACTAAATAATAAAGGTAAACATTTCTTGGAATTTTGTAACAATTATGGCCCTTTAATCTTGAATGACAGAACTGTTGGTGATGAGGAAGGCAATTTTACGTTTATTAGTGCAGTAGGCAACTCTGTAAATGACATCTGTGCAGTTTCGCATGAAGGATTGAGCTATCTTGAAAGATTTGAAATCGAATCAAAAGTATGGTCTGATCATATGCCAATTAAACTGACACTAAACATGGATAGGGCGCCGAACGAAATGGAAAATATCAGCCTGCTACCAAAAGTAATACTCAAAGAAAAAGATGTATCAAAATATCAATTAAACCTAAAGAAAAATCTGATTAAGGTGGCAAATCGAGGAGAAATGATAAATCTTGGAAAACTTACTAGTGTAGTAAAAATGTCTGTGCCGAAGACAACAGCGAAAAACAGTACAGCCGTTTTCTAAAGCGCTTGGTTTAATATGGGATGCTTGAATGCAAGGAAGCTTTCCTTTAAATATTTGAATGAGCTCAGAAAATCCAATAAAACAGACGACAAGCAAAAATATTTGCAGGCAAAGCAATAGGTTAGGAACACATGCGAGAAAGCGAAGAAGGATTATTATGAAAAACTGGAAAAGAGAATCAATAAAACCGCAAATTCAAAAGAATGGTGGAGCTTTGCCAAAGAAATAAGAGGAGAATCATTTAAAGTTGGTGTAGATATTACGCCATCGGAGTTTAAAAACTATTTTCAAGACTTACTAAATCAGACTCAATTAACAAAAGATATTCATTATGCACCTACTTTGCATACAGATACGGCCCTTCATAAAGATGTAACAATAATCGAAGACCAACAAGTAATTAAAAATGCAAACAAAGCACCTGGAGAAGACAGAATACCCTATGAGCTACTAAAGGCTGCCTCAACAGAATTTATCATGGAGCTAACGAAGTTATACAACATCATCTTCGAGACCGGAAGAATCTACAAAGAATAATTTAAAACAATAGTTTTCCCAATCTTTAAAAAAGGAAATGCAAATATGGCAAGTAACTATCAGGGAATATCCTTTATGAACTGTATGGCAAAAGTTTTAATGGGATTGATTAATGAAAGACTTACAAACTGGACAGAAAACATTAACATGCTCACTGAATTTCAAGCCGGCTTTAGAAAAAACTACTCAACGGTGGATAACATATAATATATAATCTTGCATCTATAGTACATTTAAAGTTCAACGAAAACAAAAAAGTTTATGCATACTTTGTGGATTTCAAAGCGGCTTTCGACAGGGTATCCAGGCGGCCATTAATTTACAAACTTCGACAGATGGGAGTATCCAAAAAAATAACAAATCTGATAGAAAATATATATTCGAATACGAGAACAGCAGTTTGGACAGCAAGGGAAGTATCAGATTACTTTCATACCGGTACAGGGGTGGAACAAGGTTGTCCGTTATCACTTTGCTCTTCACACTATACCTGTATGATCTACATGACTGTTTGAAAGGTGGTCTACTGATTGATGGAATAAATGTACGCCTTCTTCTATATGCTGATGATATTGTTCTCTTAGCTGGTAATCCTAATGTCATGCAATCTATGGTTAAAAAAACTAGAAAGATATTCCGCTGAGTGGAACATGCAAGTAAATTTAATGAAATCTGAGATGATAGTCTTTAGAATAAGTGGTCAACTAGCCGAGGCAGAAAAATGGTGGTGCAAAGGTGAGGAAATAAAAGTAGTAGCAGAATAATGGAACGATTTCTTAGCTAAGCCATACATCTCATACAAAGCCAAATGAGAGCTGTTTTACGCTGTGTGCAGAGCCATACAAACATACGCCGCTCAAATCTGGGGTTATACGCTGTTCGAAGAAGTAAATAAACTTCAGCGTTATTTTATTAAAAGAATTTTCAAATTACCTGACTTCCCACCTCAAATTACCTGGAACACCCATACATTCGTTTATTATTTTATTTCCGGCTCATATGCATAAATCCAAGATTCGTCGTCCTTCGAACCGCCGCAGCTGAACTTCTCCAAAACTTCTTTAAACTAATCGACACGAATCCTTTTTTGGGCAATTGCCAAATTATACGGTATCCATCGATAACAAATACTTTTAACCACCAAATGTTCATGCAAAATTGAATGCAAGCTGATCCCACTAATGTCCAAGGATGTAGCTATCTCGCGATATGTCGCATGACGAACTTGCGCAGTATCGACTGTTTCTGGCATAACAACCGTTTTTGAACAGCCCTCAGTAAATAATCCTGCAAAGATCGCCGACCACGTTAGAGCTCGTTACAACAGCGTTTTGCAATGGTTAAGTGTAGCACTTCAACACCAAAAGTCGAAGCAACTTCATCAACACCCTCCTGTCTCGATAGTCCACGTCGAAATTCATAATTAGTCATCCCACGAAAATTTTCACGAGGCAATTCCATCTTTTGGGCGAGAGGAGTTTTTAAACAGACTGAAAAAAGAAAAAATAAAGCTCGTAAGTGAAAACGTTATATGTATGTAAGTTTATGCCAAAAAATAGCACACTTTTGGATAAAAATATCGAATTATCATCACACTTAGTGTTGCAAAGGCCCAAAATATAAAAGGAATGACTATGAGATTTTAAACATGCCCGAGTATACAAAGTTGTGTTTCTGAACTCAGAACGAGACTAAATAATTGGCACTTACACCCCTTTTGGGTGTTTGGCCGAGCTCCTCCTTCTATTTGTGGCGTACGTATTGATGTTGTTCCACAAATGGACGGACCTATGGTTCTAAACCAACTCCGAACGGCAGATAGTTTTTATGAGGAGCTCTTTCATGGCAGAAATACACTCGAAGATTTGCCCTTGCCTGTCGAAGGACGGCCGGACAATTTTTCATGTCATGCGAGCGGTTTGCGTAACGCGATTTGATACTTTTCTATTAGAGGTATAAAATTTGCTTATAGCTGTGAATATTAACTTTAATATAATATAGTTTGTAGCACTAAAAAAGTTTTCTTTTAAGTTAGAATGTCGCAACTCAATCAAAACTTGTACTCAGTTCAAATCGATTTTAAGGGTACTGCATAGTTCTAGATCTTTTATAGTTCAGCCAATATCTCATGCAACAAATGGTGAAATAAATTTGACAGCATCGTGAGCTAAAAATCGAGGAAAAATAAATTCCATTACGTACTGTAAGTGCCTTCAAATTCTGGGCCAGTAAAATTGCTGCGCCAGGCAACATGCATTTCTATAAGTACACACGCATTTGTAAACTTACTCATTCTTTAAAGGGAATTTGCGAAATTTCGGAGTTTAAGAATGTTCTTTCGTACAAAAGTCTAAAGGAGCGGTACTTTGCGGGGTGAACACAAAACGCGAAATTTCACCCTGGGCAAATTTGCTTCTTTTCACATCAACGACTTTGGATCGATCAAAATTTGAAGTAAATTGAAAATTCCTTAACTTGCATTATTCGCTGTCATGGGTGCAGACTGATTGATGTCTCATCCGCTGACTCATTTATTTTCATATATGTATTATAGCATGTTGCGCAGATACTCATACATACGCCTTATTCGTTTTGAAAAAAGGAAGGGTATTCAACTATATTTTAGCTCTCATAAATACTCAGATGCATATGTATGTATAGGTGTGCATATAAATGTGTATATATAGTAGAATTCTGCAAGCGTAATTCTTGTTACCTTAGTACAACTTGGAATTGCTTTCAAATATTTGTATTGTATATACATATGTATGTGTGTATTAAAGACACATTATTATGAACTCTTCCCCCTCACAAATACTCGTATGGTAAATTTAACTTAGTCTCTTTCAGACTTTTACTAAATTTTAAAGAAAGCTCACACAGCCAATTAAATAAGGTTTATTTCATTTTCTTTACTTTCGACATTTTCGTTTTTAAGGCCTCTTGAACTTCTCTTAAACAAGTGCCAGCAACATGCCGGAACAAGCATTTAAGCAATAAATTTTCAAATTTACGTGGCGGAACATTTGGACACCATATCTGAGCTGAGCCGATGGGGTGATGTAGGAAAGGCATCGCAGCTGCCAAGTGGCAAAAGTAAAACAGGTTGCAGAGATTTGTGCAAGAGTTCATCACGCTACGATTGTACGTGCGCATATGTTTCTTATTCTTATTTATCGGCAGAGTCGAACAAAGTATTCCGAGCCCCTTATTTTGCTTCAGACAAGTTGTGGGCAATTGTCAACTGCCATTTACTTCACGTACTTCTTTTCTCGGATGCCACCAGCAACTAAGAGCTTCGAATTTACTCCGATGAGTTAGGCGGCTTGTCTTGTTTAGTAAGCTTTTTACTATTGCGTAGTTATAAGTACTAACCGAAAAGGAGGGTTAATTTTTAGATATGGTTCGATTGTTTAACTCGACTCGGGCAAAGCCACAAAAATCGGCTTAGTTACCTACAACTTTTGCCAGTGACCGGCGAATCGAAGCAACTTTGATGGGTGTTTGGTTACGCTATTGCTTACATTTTGAGCATTAACTTTTGCTATTGGTGGCGAGTATTTGCATTGAAAACCATTGACTAAACTTTCTTTGTGGATTATGTTCTCGCTCTTAAATTATTCTGCTTCTCATATTTTTAAACAATTAGAGTTTGCGACGTAGAAATGCTTTGGCTGGTAGATGTCCTTGTCGAAAGTGTAGAAATTTCATAAAATATCGAAAACTAAATATCAGTTTGGGCTTAATTAATTCCCTTAGCGTATCATTTCTTATCAAAATCAGTATTATCTGAATATATCGACGCATAAAATTTAAATCTCACCAGCGGATCCACGGCCATATGAACACGGCCATATTTACAAGCCATCTATGTACTACAAAAGTCTGTATTAGTGGTGACAGTTTAAACAGAAGTCTGTCTGTACAAATGTTTTCAGAACGCCAGCTCTGCTATAAAAATTGCTAATCGATTTAAACAGTCATTACTTTATAAATGTCCGCATGGAATTATCATTCAAATTCCCCATGATCATTCCTCGTGATCGTTTAGTTGTTCCAAAATTGCTTTTTTTTTTGGTATGCGGACGTGGGAGGTGGAATCTTCTAAAAATACGTATGAGCCGTCTCATCAGTATGCCCGATACACATGCGATATTCCCCGGCTCTTTGTGAACCAAGTTTCGTAGTGCCTACGGACTAAACCGTCCCATCGCCTCGCTTTTCTGCTTTTTCTCCTCGGTACCAGTTAAGATATTCCTTCGAGGGGGCAGGATGTGTTTATTCACTCATTTGTCTGCGTTCATTGTCATCGCGTCGCAGCCTTCGCATAATTGTTGAGTCTACGATACAAGCTTAGTTCCACTTTTCTTCAGATTCTGGCATATATTGTACTAGGCTAGCAGCTGTCATGCTCTCGCCAATATTTGAGCGCCACATGCTTCGTTCCCCATCACATCTAGAACATTCCAACAGGGCATGCTCAGCAGTTTCATATTTTCCTGGGCGGTATAAGCAAGTCTGTGTGCTTGTATTTGTACAAATACTGCCTGAAAAAGCCATGCCCAGTTAAAAACTGTGTCAGCATGAGATTAACGTTTCCATGTGTTCTCCAGATCCATATCTGTGTGTCGGGATCATAGTGAAAGTGGTTCTTCCCTTCCCACTACCGTTCTATTTGGTCTGCCAATTTTGCAGAGTGATATCATCGATCCTCTGTAGGTCGTCCCTCAGTGAGGCTTTGTTACCAGATATTTCAAGGTTTTCAACGAAATTTCGTCGAGAACTTATGAGAACCAGTTCGGTCAGATGGTCTGTTAGTCTTAGCCCAGACGATTGTAGCCATTGATTAATTTTATTTATGGTGGCCTCTACCCTTTGTGAGATCTCTTCTAGCGTTTCCCTACGACTTCGACAGCTAGATAATCTGCATACCCCATAATACTTGCTTGTTCATGCAGTTCAACGTGTTGTACTCCATTATATTATACATGATGTTCCACAGAGCCGGGACTAATACAGAGCCTTGAGGAACTTCTCCAGTTACCTTATAGCTTTTGGGGCCTATGGCTGTATTTTAACATAAGGTTCTGTTATCAAAGTATGAACCAATTAGCTTTATCAGATAGTTCGGCACATTCATAATCCGAAGAGCCTTCAGTATTTGATCCCATTTGGAGAGATTGCAGTTTTTTCTATTTCGCGTACTTCTATTATTGCATCTACTGCACTGTGAGCTGGCGAGCTGACATACTGCTTTAGTCGGTTACAGATTATTGCTTCTAGCACTTTGTCAGCGGTGTCCAGCAAACAGAACGGCCTGTACGCTAAAGGATTTTCTGGAGGTTTTCCAGGCTTCGGCAGTAGGTCTAGTCGCAGTTGATTCCATTTCACAGGAAAAACTCCGCTTCTAATGTACACAACATGTTAAAAAAAACATCTGGTTTCTCTTAGAGTACTTTTTTCAGCACGGCGTTAGGGATTGCATCAATGTCTGGCCCGTTTTGCAATTTAATCCTGTACTCCCATTTTTGAACTTTCTTGTAACAAATTAAAGTAAAGTAAAATACAAATAAGCGTTACCGCCTTGCTTTTGGCCTTTTTCTGTGCCAGGTCCAGCCTGCTCTTACCTACATTTGCACAAGTCATATAAAAGATTATTTGATAATATTTAAGAGACTTCCGCTTAGTTTTCATCTCAAATGTAAGTATGCAGTAAACTGCGCTTTTAGTTATCCTTTTATTTGCCAAGGAGATCTCTGCGTTAAGCACCAAGAAGCTCAACCAATGTCTTGTATCAAGAAGCCATTCCCTACAAGTGTGAGTCATACCAAGACTACCCAGAGCCACAAGGCTAAATAAATTTATCAAAAGATATTTAGTCACACCCCATCGGGATACGCTAACAGACTTTATGAGCTATCAAGCTCAAATAAATAAACCTTGGATATTCAGGTACCACTTCTTGATTCTCACCGATTCCGCTATTCTCCATAAGCTAAACAGCTACTTATTTTTGTATTTACCACCGCAAAAGCGCTCGTTCTAAATATCCGTTCGGCATCGACTTTGCAAAAGCTTTTGAAAATAATAAAAATTGTTATTAATATTCGAGTATAGTGAAAATCGATTTGCATACGAGTTACTGGATGAAACGTGAATCTTATTTGTGTTGGTATCGAAAAATCGGTTTATTCTTATTTGTATTGCGAAAGGTACACACAATTTTATTTTACAGCGATAGCGACACTTTATGGCCCATCATTGTTCGTCCAGACACGACCATTTGATTGTTCTTCTATTTTTATTGCGGACATTCAATATTTCAAAGATAGCACAATGAAATAGTTGACCATTACACAGTTTTTTGTTCGAAGTGATTACAACAATGGAATGCTGCAACGGAAGATTGAAAATAAAGCGGAACAAAACCGCTGCCAGCAGATAAGCCACATATCCTCCTTTATATAACATTTGCATATGCACAATTTTGTTGAGGATTTTGTGCATGAATATGGATGTACATATGTATGTATGAAGACCTTCTAAGCCACATACTCCTCCAGTGGACATTTTCCCATATCGGCAGCATTCACGTACGTTTCTATGTTTGTATCATTACAAAGTACCTCTTTTCACAGTTTTTATCTGTCAATGAAAATAGACTCGGTATGCTTGCTTTTTATTTTCTTTACTTATTCTCTCTCCTGAGATTAATGTACAGTCATCTCCAGCTAATAGGAATTCAATGTTTCATCCGAATTTACTGGCACTGTAAAAATCAATAAATTCATTGTAAAGACCAACGCTGCATATAATAACAGACGGCGCTACCAACTGAAATACCCTATATCGTTCTCAACACTGTCTTTGTGAGTATGTGCCCCATAATATCTCCAGATATTGGGCGCATCGGCTGGAAGCTTACATTTGATGGTACCTAAGTTATCAGCTCGGTTTATAAAGAAGGAGGAAAAACATGTTAGTTAAGACAGTAAATGCATTGCGAAAATAAGAAATTATTTAAAAAGTTGGTTTCGTTTTTAGAGTGCATGCAATATTCATAGAGTTTGGGATCTTTGTACTGAAAGCTTTGTTTTCGATAGTGATTTTTCAACAAATGTCAATGCAACGTATGTAGTATTCAGTAATGCGCTTTAAATTTCAACGCATTCGGTAATGCATAGACTCGAATCTCCGTGCCAAAATGGCAGACATACCTCCGAGTGTATATCTCCAATGAAAATCCATCTGTCTAATACAACATCAAAACTCACACCACAAATAGGAGGTTCTGTGAAAATCGTATTCTAGGGATCAAAATAAGAAACTTTGCTGAAGGAACCATACCTCTAAAACGAATTCTGATGTCCCCCAATTTGGGTCGAACGAAAAATCCCACTTTGACCCATTTAGAGTGCTCCAATCGAGTCCAAATGTATGACCGACCCCCACTAACTTTGGACGGCCGATCCACCCATGCCAGTGGCACACCCCCTGGAACTCCCCTTCAAAATATCACCATTTTTGGCCTTTACATGAGAAAAGAAACTAAAACGTTCGACCCCAATTGGGGAACATTAGAATTCGTTTTAGAGGTATGGTTCCTTCGGCAAAGTTTCTTATTTTGATCCCTAGAATATGATTTTCACAGAGCAATGGGCGATTTTTTTGCCTCCCCACAAATCGACCCGGCCTAATATACATATATAGCTAATTAAAAAATCCCCATTTGAGCTTCATTAGCAGCACTTCACTTTCTCTATAACAATAAAAACACCCTAAATA
Organism: Anastrepha ludens; assembly: GCF_028408465.1. NCBI lineage: Eukaryota > Metazoa > Arthropoda > Insecta > Diptera > Tephritidae > Anastrepha > Anastrepha ludens. The sequence continues at coordinate 57,137,203 of NC_071501.1, forward strand.
ACAACTTTCTAAATAACACCCTCGGAATGGCAGATGGTTTTTATGAATTTGTCTGGGTAAGCGTCCGCTATTAGAAAAAACTTGATTGATGTTATTTTGTCCAAAAACTTAGTTACCCCATCTAATACAAAAAAAAGTATATACAAATGTAAGTTATTAAATACTTAGTCCTGTCAAAAGTTCTGTTACATGTTAAATCCGTTATAGATACGAAAATTACTTTTGGTTAAGTTAGGTTAGGTAGGTTTGGCAGCCGCATCGCCCATAGAGACAACGATGCCACTTAGACCACGAAAGGGGTCCGTTGTGAGCCGCGGCAGCTGGGCTACATTTCTCTCTCCATATTGAACCATCCTGATCTTTTGACAAAGCGTAAAAGGTTGTTGATACCTAAAGTGTATAGATTATTAACTTATCCATTAAGAAGTAGGAACTTAAATATCGGTTTCTGCTTCTGGCTAGAGCTGGGCATGTACAAAAAAGGTGTTGAATTGTTTCCTACTCCTCCTCATTTCTGCAGCTACGACAGAAATCATGCGTGTAAACGCCTAATCTCCTTGCATGATTTCCTATGAGACAATGTCCTGTGAGGGCCCCTACTAAGGTCCTGATTTGAAGTCTACTCAATTTTATAGTACTCTTGGACAGACGTAGATCTAGCCTTGACCATGTTTGCCTAGCAATTTCACAGGTGTTAACGCTAATCCATTTTTGATTTGCAGAACTGATTAGTGCGTCCTTAATAAGAAGCTTAAAAATTGCAAGAGGTGTCTCCATAAAATTACTTATGTTTGGCAAACAGGTACCTTCTCTTGCAAGTTGGTCTGCCCTACAGTTCGCTGGTATATCTCTGTGGCCTGGAACCCAGCATAAGATTATACGATATTGGTTGGCCATCTTATTTACAGATTGGCAACAACGCAATACTCTCATTGATGTTGTTTGGAATGCTTTCAGGGCTCGTAGGGCAGCTGGCTGTCTGACAGAAGGCAGATATCTGTTGATGTTATTCTGTTTATCTTTAACCATTTTAAGGCTTCATGAATAGCGTTTACCTCCGCTTGAAAAACACTACAGTGATTCGGTAGTTTAAAGGATTCACTAATTGAAAGCTCTTCGCAAAATAACCCTGATCCTACACCGGTGTCCATTTTAGATCCGTCCGTGTAGATCTTAACGGGTGTGTTGGCTGTTCGATCTTCTTCAAGCCATTCCAGTCTAGAAGGGATTTTCATTAGGAAATTCCTTTCGCAGCAAAGAATGGGAGGGTGATAATCACAGTCACTGGGTATATCCGTATAGGAATCTAAGATGGTTGAATGTCCATGTGTGACAGCCCTCCATTGGGGGCTCGCTTTGCTCGACCCAAATATTGATTGAGACTCTCCAAATTTCATGTTATCCAATTCTGACCATAAACCGTAGTCGTATGGATTCAGATCTGGACTTCCAGACGGCAAACTTCTGCTGCTATGAACCCAGGAATATTTTTTTTAGCCACTGCTGCGTGGTTTTTGCCTTATGGGCTGGAGCGGAATATTGTTGTAAAATTCAACTCTCTTCACTGAAGAGGGTACTGCTCAACTGCTTCACCACGCCTTCTAACATATCCTCCTGGTACACTTTTACCCCGGTTTTAGCTATTTTTTCGCAGAAATGAAGAGATGTAACGCCTTTACAAGACTCCCCACTAAACCACTACGGAGGCTGGATGGTGGCCACACCGAACCCTTAGAACAACATTTTTTGCGTTTTTAGAAGTTTTAGCATGTTTTAGCAATTTTGTTGTTTTGCTTATTAAAAATAAGAAGAAGAAGAAAAACTTTTACAACGAAAATTTTCTCATCTGTAAAAAGAAGCTGCTTGCATCTGTGGAGAATAATTTTCTTCAAGCGCGTTGAGCGATTTAAGGCTTTCATGTGGGTATCATCCCTAATTAGTCTTGACATGGATCTGGTCGTTACATTCATTTCCCTGGACACGATTTCTGCGAATTCTTTCTTCAACAGTTTTATGGCAGCACTGGTTCGAACCGCGCGAGGATTACTTCTTGTTCTGTCTGTCGCTTCGGACGTTTATGAACTTTTTTCTGCGAATTTGTTCTCGCAGTATATATTGTAAGATTTGTCACAGAATTTATGGCAAGACTAAGTATATTATTTGTGAAATAAAAGAGGGCTCTAGAGCCTCGGTGGCAAGACATTGTAAAATGGTTAAATAAAAACTGTATATCGGCTAAACGAATAATATTTACCTACAACATCCTCGCTTCAGGCGACCGATATAACACCTTGATCAAAAAGTTCCCGGGACAACGGCCAGGTGACGCTTTAATTCAACTGATTTTATATCTCTTTTTTTGTTAGCTTGCCACATCTGTGGTTAATATTTTTACCAAAATTTAACGCCACTGCTTGAGATTTGCCACAGTTACGCCGTCTTGAGTAAATCAAGTAGCACGTATTCTCGATCTTTACAGTTTTAAAAATTGATTTGCAATTATCTACAACAATGAGTTTGTATGAAAGTTTGCGTTAAATATGGATTCAATGGTGTGACAACTTTATAAATTTTAGGAAACTGTTTCGGCAATGATGCTCTAAAGTAAATATATAGCCGTTTACGAGTGTATGACCGCTTCAGAAGAGATCGTGAGTCCATCGAGGATAACGAGCATCATGGCAGGACGGCGACATAAAAACTGATGAAAACATCAAAGGAGTGAAAGAAAAATAGATCAGTAACCGCAAAGTAACCATCAGAGGGCTGACAGAGGATTTGAACATTGCGAACATTGGTGGGTTGGGACCTGAATTTCGTGCAAAAAGTCGACCACGTTGATATCGCCAAATATATGATTTCCAAAGCTCAATCCGTCCCAACATTCATCAAACGCATCATTACTGAAGACGAGACTCGGGTTTATGAGTACGATACGCAATCCAGACGTGAGGGGAGTGAGCGAAAAGCTCCGAGGGAACCAAGACCAAGGAGCCCCGTAATTTCCAGCCAAAAAAGAAAGCGATGCTTAGGGTTTTTATGCATTACAACGCTATGGTACGCCACGAATTTTTACTAGACAGTTAATAGGGACTATTATTTAGGCGTTACGTGAAATGCTTACGTCAATCAATTCGTCAAAAAAGACAGAATTAGTGGGAAAGCAACTCGAGGATTTAGCATTATGCCAACTCACTTTCGCACAGGGCCCTCATTATCCATGCATTTTTGACCTAGAACGAAGCAAATACTATCCAAGCTATGTAATTAATCGAGTCAAAAGACCACTACGGGGAACGCGTTTTAACAGCCGAAAGGAAGTAATGGAAAAATCCAAAAACGGCTCTGATGAATATACCGAAAATAGAGTTCCGAGAGGAAGAAAATTATAAGGCACTCATTGATAGACAAACAGTTCGTGTGAAACACTGAGACAATTTAAGACTACTACATATCTCTTGTTGAATTTAAGTGTCAGTATGTTTCATTCAATGTAGAAACAAATGAACGTATGCACACACACATTTACATAAGAAGTTGGAAACATTTTTAGCTAACTTGAAGTACAACATGCCAATAAGTTAAGAAGGAAAAGTTTTGCCGTAAAGTAAACACGAAGATCACTACATTTGTTTGCATTGAAAAGTTTGACGTGTCTGTAAAATTTAGTGAACTGTTGTAATATCTCTTATGCGTTGTTTCAACAAAAATCCTTAATATATATATGTATAGAGATAAGAGCAACACAAGTAAAAACCTATACTGTAAAATTTAATCTAAACTCTCACCTAACGATTGCTTCACGACGTAAACAGGAAGTATTATTAAGAAATATCATAGCAAGGGACAGCCACAATCCAAGTGGAATAAATGGAATTGTATATTAAAAAACAAAACATAAACGTAGTTCAGGTTCGTAACAAAGACTTTTGGACTTCAGGTTCGTAAAAAGACGCTATAAAATCATAGCAAGTGAACTGTATTAATATTTATATATAATTATGAGGTATGTAATATATATTATATATATTAGGCCGGGTCGATTTGTGGGGATGCAAAAAAATCGCCCATTGCTCTGTGAAAATCGTATTCTAGGGATCAAAATAAGAATCTTTGCCGAAGGAACCATACCTCTAAAACGAATTCTAATGTCCCCCAATTTCGGTCGAACTTTTTAGTTTCTTTTCTCATGTAAAGGCCAAAAATGGTGATATTTTGAAATAATTGTATGGGGAACCCCCAAGGGAGTTCCAGGGGGTGTGCCACTGGCATGGGTGGATCGGCCGTCCAAAGTTAGTGGGGCTCGGTCATACATTTGCACTCGATTGGAGCACTCTAAATGGGTCAAAGTGGGATTTTTCGTTCGACCCAAATTGAGGGACATCAGAATTCGTTTTAGAGGTGTGGTTCCTTCGGTAAAGTTTCTTATTTTGATCCCTAGAATACGATTTTCACAGAGCAATGAGCGATTTTTAAATCGACCCGCCCTAATATATACGTATATAATATAATTGGCGCGTACTCCCTTTTTGGGTGTTTGGCCGAGCTCCTCCTCCTATTTGTGGTGTGCGTCTTGATGTTGTTTCACAAATGGAGGGACCTACAGTCACAAGCCGACTCCGAACGGTAGATATTTTTATGAGGAGCTTTTTCATGGCAGAAATACACTCGGAGGTTTGCCATTGCCCGCCGAGGGGCGACCGCTATTAGAAACATGTTTTTTCTTAATTTGGTGTTACATCGAGCTACGAACCTACGTTCTCTCTGTGAATTTCGAATGGTAGTCACGCACCAACCCATTCGGCTACGGCGGCCGAGGTATCTAATAGCTTTATTTTAATTATTATAGTCGCTTTGTTTATTTAATTTTTCTTCCTCAAAATCTTGATCCTCCCCGGGAGGAAATTAGCCATTTTGCGCTTGAGTCACGGCTGGAACAATTGTTATATATGGCCGTATGTGCGCTTAGTGAATACAGTTTTGACTAAGGCTTTAAGTTTTATCATGGCGCCTATAAGAGTTTTTGACAGATTTAAGAAGCCATCTACTGTTCCGCTGTAGATCCATCCATTTGTGGAAAAACATAAAGACGCACACTAGAAATAGGCGGAGGAACTCGGTTAAATAACCATTAAAGGGTATAAAGGCCAATTATGTATATATGTATGAACACTTTTGTCGTGTTTCTTTGTATTAAACGTGAAAGTGAAATTGATCGTACGATATCTTAAGTAGATTACCTTTTAATATTGAAAAACTTAGTCCTGAATCATATATCGACTCACAAATCCTATTTATAGGCATTGGTAGTAAGAATATATTTGTATTCCATAGTTAAAAAAATTAAATGCGTTGAGCTGCCAAACATGACATACTCGTATGTTTCACCAAGTACACTAGGACATTACTCGTACATATTTCCACCCTTTGCACATTCCTTTGATTTCGCAGTGGAAAATAAAATTTTTCTTTGCTTGCTTAAAAGTGTAGAATGTCGGTGGCCCGCCTATGTAATATATATATGTGTTACTTGTAAAACGTTGTGCCAGTTGAGTATATCAACCTCTTGCCTAATGAATCAAGCGCCGATGGTTTGTGCCACTTTCGATGAAAGTTTTTATCTTGCGTAAAACCAAGTCAAATGGGTTGGTGCATGACTACCATCCGGAATTCAGAGAGAACGTAGGTTCGAACCTTGGTGAAACACCAAAACGAAGAAAAAGTTTTTTCCAATAGCGTACACCCCAGAGTGTGGTCTTCATAAAAAATATCTGCCGTTCGGAGTCGACTTGAAACCGCAGGTCCCTGCATTTGTGAAACAACATCAAGACGCACACCACAAATAGGAGAAGGAGCTCAGCCAAACACCCAGAAAGGGTGTACGCGCCAATTATATATATATATACATGTATAAACAATTTCGTATTTGACAAGAGGTTCTCACTTTTGGCTAGAACAAGTCTTCACGTGTCTGATACGAGGTTCTCATTTTAGGCAGGGAAGTAGAATCACGTCCCCCGCACGTTGTTTTAGGGCAAATGGTTAACAATATGCCCTCATAAGCGTATCTTTCTTCGAGAAAAACTTTACCAAATTCCACTTCGCTTTTTGGGAAGTATGTCTTCTTGTGCCTACAAAATGTCTGATATGAACCATGAACCCGAGCTTTATTTAGGACGGCACAACGAAAAATCCCCCATAAAAGTGTTTTTCGTTATGGACAACATTGCTTTTGGCGAAATATAAAAAAATGTGGTTACACCATCAAAAACACATATTTGACAAGTGATTTTTGGTTGGAAGAAATACATTTTGTGAGCAAAACTTAAATGTTAAAAAGCTCAAAGGAGCAAACAAACAAATGGCACCAAATTTCACCGCAAACAAGTCGGAGCAAGTATTGCAACTCGTGAGAAGTATACAGCTAACATCGAATGCAAGCTAACGGACACTAACACGAACGGTAAAAAGAATATGGCTTGGAAGCGTATAAGATTTTAATTCACAATACACATCCGGCTGCTTTCGAAGTGACCAGGCACTGAAAAAGGAATAAGTAAACTTGAAAAGAGAGGCATAAAGCGAGTTGCAAATGATAAAAGATCTCTTTAAATAACTTGGGGTGGACCACCTAACTACAGTTAACTATAGTTGACGAAAAACTCCTGAGGGCTTGCATGAAAAGCAAGTTAATGTCATGTAGAGTGCAGAGAGGAAAAGGTTAATGCTGAGATAACAGTAATCTATGCAAAGCACAAGAAAAAAATGCAGTTGCTGGAAGAGAGTAGTGTCAATAAATATCATAAGAGAAAAGCAGTGTTCGGAAATGGAAATTTCGGAAGTTGATTTGAATCACAAGAAGTAATGAGGCCAAAATTGAAATAACTAATAAATCTTTTGTGAAAATACTATATCAGTTTTATCAGAAGTTTCTATTTTCTGCGGGTGTATTAACTTGTAATTATAAAATGTGTAATTGCATAACCACTGTCTGCAAAGCAAGTCCAGAATAAAACTCTCCGGATCCTAATCGATAGACTTACGAAAAATTGTAGCGTCATGCCCAACGATGCCTTAAACGTTAAACTTACTAATGCAAAACGTTTGTATGTATGTTGGTATCAGACTTGTACCAGTTCTTAACAAAAATGCTAGCAAAAAGATTGGAAAATAAGCAACCACGGGAGGAAGCTAGATTCCGTCCAGTGGCGAGAGTTTTTTTTTTGGTAGTAGGGTTTAAAATGTCTTCGCACTTACAGCGATTGTCGTCTACAGTGTTGAGTGGTGTGGCCACTAAAACAATCCCTTCTCTCCTTCTGGGGAGACACCCTTCCTGAGATTATTTTCTGTATTATTTCGGGAGGGCTCAGAACGGCATCCATAACGGACCAATTCCATTCATCCACGTTTGAGTGCACTATATTTGTAGCCAGCTTTTATGCATACGCTTGCCTTCTTGTGTCTCTATCTGTGCGGCTACTCTTTGTTGCCCTGTGTCGATGTTAATTTTTTTTTTCGTAGAACATTCTCGATGTATTTCTTTACCGCGTTCCAGCTGTCCTCGCGTTCGAGCATTTTACTGATTATGTTGCTCGGCGCGATGTCGCCCATCTGCTTCCTCAGAGCATTTTTTTCCACGAGCCATCTGTCACAACTAAAAACCGTGTTGCCAGCGTCATCACTTGGCGCTTCGCAGTATATGCACTTGGGATTGCTTACATTGCCCGTGCAGTATAGGTATCTTCGGGAGCATCCGTGGCCCGAGAGAAACTGAGTTACGAAGTAGTTCACTTCCCCGAAGTTCCTTTGAACCCCTTTGCCTATTGATGGAATACGTTTTGCCGTCCATCTGCCAATTGGTTCAGTGACCCATCGGCTGTGCCACCGAGCCATGGTTTGGCATCACCGTTAGAGTATAACTATATTATAAGTGCATATAGCGCCTGAAGTATAACAAATCAATTGTTTTAACGCTCATTGATTTTAGAAAAGCACTCGACACTGTATACAACTGAGCAATAATAGATACACGCACTCCAAAAATGCAGAATAAATTGTACTTTGGATATGCTCAATTAATACAAAAATCTACTCATCAGCTACAGCAAATGCCACGCTGCTCGAATGTATGGAAAAATTCCAAGTACAGAGGGGAATTAGACAATATGATACCAGTGTTGGAGTTTGCTTTTAAAAAGCTAAAATGACACAGTAAAGAAGTGAAAATTGATGGTGAATACCTGAGCGTTTGCAATGCGAAAAAATGCTTGAGAAGTTGAAGGAAGTTGCAGCCAACGTTGGTTTATGCATGAAACTACAGAAAACACATTTTATGAGAAATTTAATGGCAAGTGGTAATTTTATAATAGATAAAGGTGTTCAAGTGCAGCAGGTTTTTAAATATAAATATCTTGGACATGAAAACACAATCGGCAAAGATAACCAAAACCAAGAAGTATTGCAAGGAATTGGTGTAGGTTTGTCGGAATTTGGAAAGCTTAAGATATTTTTAAAAATAGTTTCGTCATATGCCTTGAAGGAAAGATTTATGATACGTCTACTCTTACCATGAACACTGTTTAGAAATTGCGCGGAAATCTTTTCATATAATCATACATATAACTCGAAGAATTCTGGCCAGAATCTCATTTATTTTGTTCATCGCATCACAACATCGTATTCTGGATCACTATCAAAATCACAACCTCAATCCGATTTCATAACTTCTTTTCCAATAAGTTAACTGGGTAATACGATTTTAATCGTCGTAACACATCTTTTGAAAACATTTTGAGTAAACATTTTTTTTAATATTTTTGGCTTTTTAACCCGGCCGGATGCCCCTATAAGCGCTGCTCCTATTATATATATATATATAAGTATATAAGTAATTGGCGTTTACACCTTATGGCCGAGCTCCTCCTCTTATTTGTGGTGTGCGTCTTTATTTTCCCGCAAATGGAGGGACCTACAGTTTTACGCCGGCCCCGAATGGCAAATATTTTTATAAGGAGCTTTTTCATGGCATAAATACACTCGGAGATTTGCCATTGCCTACCGAGGGACGACCACAGTTAGCAAAAACTTTTTCATTTTGGTGTTTTATGAACGCATTTAGCTCCTACGAACTTCCGAATGGTAGTCACGCTCTAATCATTCGGCTATGGCGCCCGCTGCGGTGCTTATATTAGCAAACTAAAATACGGGTACTGGCTAATGGCACGTGAGTACTCGTATCGTGAAGCCAACACAAGGGGTGACATTCGGATTAGGTTGGATTTTGGGTAGTGGGGACTGCTGGAAGTGTGATTTGGCATATGCTTCAGTATAAATTAAGAAGATCTTAGATTTTACCTAGATGGCACACTATGTTCTTGTTAATTGGCCGCCTGGGAGCAAACATTTAAGTCTGTGTGATTTTTTGTTGTGCGATGTAAGGCAAATATAATCTAAGCCACTTATGACGCAGAACTTGACTCACTAACCGTACTTTTTCTGTAATGTTTTTTTAGTCATAATAAAGTATGGTAAAATAAATTTAATTTTCTCACTTTATTTCACTTTTGCTTGTATTCGGAATACCGTATAGCAGAAACGAAAACTGGCTTTGAGTGAAGTTAAAAAACAGAAAACAATCCTAGCTTAGAGTATGAAAGTGCTTAAATATTTTTGTGCTTATATTGTTATATTGTGGAATAACTTAATAAAGGCGTAGCCATGAATTTACCCATTAAAACCGAAGATATCATAATGGAATACAAAGTAACTTAGAAAAAGTAAATAATAGGACTATGAATAAGTTCGTGCGGTTTTTTTTCGAAATTTGAAACTTTATTGACGTAAAATGGTTACAAATTTAATATTCAAAATATTGTCCATCGCTTACTACTACTTTTTCCCATCTTTCTGGCAATTCACGGATTCCCTTTGTGAAAAATTCGGTCGGTTTTGCCGCAATCCACGAATCGATCCATTTTTTGACTTCATCGTAATTACGGAAGTGCTGGTCAGCCAGGCCATGTTGCATCGATCGGAAGAGATAGTAATCGGATGGCGCAAGGTCTGGACTATACGGCGGGTGGGGTAGGACATCCCATTTGAGCGTTTCTAAGTATGTTTTGACCACTTGTGCAACATGTGGCCGAGCATTGTCATGTTGCAAAATAACTTTGTCGTGTCTATCGGCGTATTGCGGCCGTTTTTCTCGCAGTGCTCGGCTCAAACGCATCAATTGTCGTCGATAGACATCCCCCGTAATCGTTTCATTCGGTTTCAGTAGCTCATAATACACAACACCCAGCTGGTCCCACCAGATACACAGCATAACCTTCAGGCCATGAATATTCTGCGCCGACGTCGATGTTGAAGCATGGCCAGGGTATCCATACGTTGCCCGACGTTTTGGATTGTCGTAATGGACCCACTTTTCATCGCCAGTCACAATTCGATGCAAAAAACCCTTTCTTTTGTGCCGTTGAAGCAGTTGTTCGCATGCCATAAAACGGCGTTCAACGTCTCTTGGCTTCAATTCATACGGCACCCAATGGCCTACCTTTCGGATCATTCCCATGGCTTTTAAACGTTTGGAAATGGTTGATTGATCAACTCCCAAAGTTTTTGCAACCTCTTCTTGCGTTTGAGCCGGATCTTGATCGAGCAATTCCTCCAATTCGGTATCCATGAACTTTGGCGGCGCACCCTCGCGTTCTTCGTCTTCCAAGCCAAAATCACCACTTTTAAAGCGTGCAAACCACTTCTGGCACGTTCGCTCAGATAGAGCATGCTCACCATAAACTTCCACCAAGATACGATGACTTTCGGCTGCTTTTTTCTTCATATTAAAATAATGAAGAAGAATTCCCCGCAAAAACACATTATTTGGCACGAAATTCGACATTTTCAAGTGTGGTAAAAATATTGTTGTTTACGCTTCAAATAAAAAACTTATACTGACGTTTGTGCCTTACGACAGTAGCTCTCCAATGAATGTTTGGAAATGTGGATCGATGGAATAATAATCAAGTTACGCCATCTGTTGTAAAACCGTAACGAACTTATTCATAGTCCTATTAATAAAAAAAATTTTTACAGACATGTAGGTATCTATAGATAAACAAAAGCCGCTAAACAATATAAATAACAGCACTGATAAAAATATACGATTTTTGATGTTTTTTAAGCACATCATCCGTTTGTAGATATACTCTAAAGTTGATAAAATCCACCGTTTTGGATGCAATGTTTACTTTGTCAGTGTCAATATTTCGTATTTTCAGATCATAAAAATTTCAGCTTCGTGTTCATTGCTTAATTGCTTGTGAAATTGCCAACATTGTTTTTATATACATATGTATGTATGCTACAAACTTCGCAAATGTTGGTTTTTGCGCCTCAAAGAGTTGCTCATAAATGAACAAAAGCGCGTATCAACTGCTAGCCACACTAAACGGCTATGAACATTTGCAATAAATAAGTCTCTACAAAAACATGTATGTAAAAGGTGAAGTCCAAACTAAACAAGACTGACTTCATAAAAATGTTTTTGACGTATCCAACTTTTTAATGAATTAGTGCGTTGGAAGTCACATCCCTAGCTGACTTCCAATGAAAGCTGGTGACATTCGGTTCAATGGAAGCGAAGTTATTGCGTCTAAAGTGGCAGTACAACTGTGTAATCGGTACAAAAATGAGTTTCGAACAAAGAGTAAATATCAAATTTTGTTTTAAAATCGCTGAAACGTTTACCGAAGCTTTTGAATTGATGAAAAAAGTTTATGGCGATGATAGTCTATCTAGTGGCAGAATTCATGAGTGGTTAACACGTTTCAGAGATGGTTGTGAGGACATAAATGGCAATGAACACACGGGCCGAAAACTCTATCGAAATTGTTCGTAAATTGATCATAGTTGAAATTCAAGAAGCCGGAGTTGAATATCTCCAAAACATCGAATTATCGCATTTTAACTGATCATTTGTACTTACGAAATGTCTGTGCACGATTTATTCCGCACAAGTTAACTGAGGACGAAATATTGCTCAGAACTTAACATTCGAAAGACCTCATTAAAGAGGCGAGAAAACACGAGAACTTTCTTTACAACATTTTAACTGGTGTTGAAACGTGGTGTTTCCAACATGAACCTGAAACTGAGCGTCAAAGTGCCGAATGGAAGGCCCCTGACCCCCAAAAAATCGTGTTTGGAGAACTCAAAAATCAAGTCGATGCTCATTTGATTTTACGAAACCAAAGAAAATTCTCCACAACGAGTTCGTGCCAACAGGCCAAACCGTCAATGATATTTTCTATCTTTTGAAGCGTTTGTTGTATCGCATTTTTCGAATTCGCCCTGAATACTGCGAAGGAGGAAACTGGTACCTATTGCATGATAATGCACCTTCTTATCAATCCACTCTTGTGACTGATTTTTTGAGTAGAAATCGCATTTTAACCATCAATAACTCACCGTATTCGCCTGATATGCCGAACGTTTTGCATCTGGATGACCTCTATCCAAAAGGCTTGTACCGACATCCTGGAGGGCATTCCGGTCAATGACCCGAAACACTATTTCGAAAAGCTTTTAGATCGCGCAAAACAATGTATCGAGGCCAGAAAGGACTATTTTGAATAAATTAGATCTAAGTTATGAGAACAAAGCTGCTGTCATTTCTGTTTTAGCCCTTAGTCTTGTTTCTTTTGGACTTCACCTTGTATACAGGAACATTAGGGTAGGTTAAAAAATTGATCTGGTTTTTCTCTCTAGAATAGAGCCTTCCTATTTGTAAGTGTTTTTGCGTTTTTTTAATCGAAATATTTTTCTATTAATTATAATGCGGCAGTATTTACAAGAAATACATACGTGACCGACGTAATTTGAGGTCACGTTGCAAGTCAGTGTTCCTCACAAGCCATGGTGCGTTTACTGTGCTTTTCACAAATTTGTTTTGAAATCGTTGAATTTTTTCAATTTTGTTTGTTTAGCACATCTGTATGCTATAAGCCCACACGGGCTTAACTACTTGGTTATAAAATAAAAGTTTGTTTTATCTGGAAAGAAGTAAACTTCTTTCTATTAGCCAATTTAATTTATTTTTGCGTTTTAAGCTTTAATTTAGTATGTTTTATTTTAATGTGCTCTTTCCAGCAAAGTTTTGCATGAAGCGTCATTCCGGAGTACTTCGCAGTGTTGCAGCGGGGAATTTGCGTGCCTGATCGCAATCATGAATCGACATGGATTAATTTAGTGTCATTAAGTTTGATACGTCACTTCATTGTCTATTCAATGATTTTGTTAATATCCTCCTGGAGTTTACCGATTGCTAAAATGCATGTATCGTCAGCAAAGGTAGCCGTTATGCTATTTTTAGAGACCGTAAGGTCAGATGTGAAAAGTACATACAGTATAGGTCCAAGGATAATTCCTTGTAAAACCCCGGCATTTATTGGCTTCAGGCTTGAATAAGTGGCATCGCGCTTTATTCTGTAGAATCTGTTGTTTAGATTTGTTTCCTCGTTTACTCCTCTCGGGAGTATAGGGCCTCGACAAGACTCCGTCTTGCATTAGTTTCATTAATTTTTTTTTTATTTCTGACAGAGTAGGTGATTAGCCTGCCGCTACTTGCGGCGACCCGTCTCATGTCCAAAATCATTGAAAAAATGGAATGGCTCGTGCCAATCGATATGTCTAGGTCCTCAGCAAATTTCTCTAACGGTAATTCGACAATTGGTCAATACCATTTTCTTCACTTTATAAATTTTTTCGTCTGTTGTTGAAGTGCTCGAGCGTCCGGAACGCTTTTCGTCGTTGACATCTTCTCAGCCTTCTGAGAACATTTCGTACTACCGATAAACGTTGCTTTGGTCCAAATTAATTTCGTTTTTCACACAAAATTTGATACAGGTTCTTTGATCCATCTTTTTGAATAGGTAAAAATCGAAGACGGGCCGAAACACGTGCAAGCAAAGCATCTGTCAAGTGAGAGACATGAGTACCAACATATCACCACAAAAAAATTGAAGTTCGAATATACGTAACCTGCGAAAATTCAAAATTCGCTATACTTTTTGAACACAAATCGTAAAAAGCCATCTGCTCTTTGGAGTCGGCTTAAAACTGTAAGGCATATAACTCGGCCGCCGTAGCCGAATGGGTTGGTGCGTGACTTCCATTGAAGTCAAAAAATTGAAGTTCGAATATACGTAATCTGCGAAAATTCAAAATTCGCTATACTTTTTGAACACAAATCGTAAAAAGCCATCTGCTCTTTGGAGTCGGCTTAAAACTGTAAGGCATATAACTCGGCCGCCGTAGCCGAATGGGTTGGTGCGTGACTTCCATTCGGAATTCAGAGAGAGAACGTCGGTTCGAATCTCGGTGAAACACCAAAAAACATTTTTGTAATAGCGGTTGCTTCTCGGCAGGCAATGGCAAACCTCCGAGCGGATTTCTGCCATGAAAAAGCTCCTCATAAAAATATATTCCGTTCGGAGTCGGCTTGAAACTGTAGGTCCCTCCATTTGTGGAACAACATCAAGACGCACACCACAAATAGGAGGAGGAGCTCAGCCAAACACCCAAAAACGGGTGTACGCGCCAATTATACATACATACTAGGTCGGGTCAATTTGTGGGGAGGCAAAAAAATCGCCCATTGCTCTGTGAAAATCATATTCTAGGGATCAAAATAAGAAACTTTGCCGAAGGAACCATACCTCTAAAACGATATCTGATGTACCCAATTTGGGTCGAACTTTTTAGTTTATTTTCTCATGTAAAGCTCAAAAATGGTGATATTTTGAAATTATTGTATGAGGAACCCCCCAGGGGAGTTGCAGGGGGTGTGCTACTGGCATGGGTGGATCGACCGTCCAAAGTTAGTGGGGGTCGGTCATACATTGGACTCGATTGGAGCACTCTAAATGGGTCAAAGTGGGATTTTTCGTTCGACCCAAAGTGAGGGCCATCAGAATTCGTTTTGGAGGTATGGTTCCTTCGGCAAAGTTTCTTATTTTGATCCCTAGAATACGATTTTCACAGAGCAATGAGCGATTTTAAAATTGACCTGCCCTAATACATACATATAACTTTAAACGAGATATTCTTGCAAATACGTACTTCCGATACGATTATAACCATTTTGATAAAAGTATAGAATTTATTCGGGTTTTAATGAAATGAAAATCGAATATAAGCGTTTTTCTCGCGAAAAATATCACACGCTCCTTTCAAGCTCAAAATATGCCGAGGGAAGATTGATCGCCCAGGTAATAATAAACTAACTAATTAAAGTTATTAAGAAAATCGTAGCAAATTCGTAGAACCGTTTATGGCCCAGAGCGCACCCATTGGTACATATACATATGTATTCTCGTATACATAGACTCGTATGCGTGCTATTTAAATATAAGAAAAACTGTTTCACCTTCTTCTCGTAAAAAATAAAAAATACGATTTTTTCAACACTCAAAATGGTTATAGACGAAAAACACGCCTTTACCAATAGTCATGTTGCGCATTTGTAGCAAGAAATACGTACATATGTACATATTTTCTATTGATTACACACAACCAACCACCTCGTTTGCACACCCGCATATGCCACTTAGTGCAATATTGATGAGTGTTGTTTCGTGTTAAGCAGCGATTAAAGGTATTACAAAAACTGCCACAGAAGAAAAGAGACACAAAAACCTATTTTAATGTTGCTCAGATAAAACTTAGTGCCATAATATCACATTTCAATCGTGAAAAACAAAGAGTAAAATGAATTGTTGACAGGATATCAAGACATCGAAGTCATTAACGATACTCGATTTAGAAAAAGTTCGCGCCAAGTGTGTAATAAACCTCGACACCATTGCGATGTTTTGCACAAAATGTATAGCTACAAAATAATATTTGAATATTATTTATCACCTATACGGAATCGATAGACATTCACTGTTCGCCAATAATTTATGTTAAGTCAGCGAAAGAAGTTTAAAGGCCATAACGTTTGATTTAACCCATTAATGACGAAACCTTAAATTTTTGAAGAAAGACTTGGAATTTGAGCAAAAGGATACTAAAAAAATTAGAAATCTAACTACGGAAATACAAATAAAAAATTCTCCAAGATTGGGGCTGGGAAACTTGTTGCATATGTAAAAACAATTTTTTTTATGAAAACTACGTCTTTATTATATTTTCTTATTTAAAAAAAATGTTAATATTAATTTGAATACAAAAGTCTTATAAAACTAACAAGGCATGGATTCACCAGAGTAACAAGTTATTAATATATATTAATAAGGCGTTGTAATGAAGTTGAAAAAAATCAAAATAAAGGGTATTTCAAAAATGACGGCTAGATGTCAGTATTGAATAACTCCTAGACGGCACCTATTTCTATGTGATCTTTGACATTTGGCAAGTAGACAAGTAGATGTACAATTTTACATGTTAGAACAACGCATCAAATTACTGAAGTTTACTATGAAAATGCTTAATCTTTAAGAACAAAATTCGTGATTTTTGGTGATTCGAATTGCCAATTCAAAAGTTGAGGATAGAAAAAGTACTGGTAGCCCAAAAACTGCACAATCTGTTGAGAATATTACTGCTGTAGCGCCTAGTGTTGCTGAACAAACTTCAACATTGAATTCAGAATCGACTGTTTGGTGGACCTTACCTTTAGACGTGCTCATTGGGGTAGTTTAGATGATGCCATTGTTAAGAGCCGTATTTTGAATAAAAATAGTGAAACCTGAAAGAGTATAAATTTTTACGGGTTTTATTTTGGAACAACATTTTCGTGGGGTTTTTAAAATACCCTTTATAATGTTGATAAAGCAAAAAAAATCCATAAAACAAGGCTAACATTACATTTTCACAGCAAGTTACGCAGGCGTAGGAGCAATGCTCTATTCGACATGGCGCCGTTTATAATTCGGTGCAAAAGTATTTAAACGTTTCTAATGATCATCGCGGTTTTCTAAATTCTAAGTGGCTTGTACCAAGTTTTACGATAGAGTTCTCCCTTAATTTGGTGAAAATGAATTCGAGTGGTTGCTGAACATGAAAAATCACCATTTTTTCTTTTAACTCTGATTCTTCATGTTTCGATCCATTCTATGGACTGCTCCCATATCCGAATTGTATCTGGTAACTGGGTAGGGACGTATATTTATTTATTTTTTCTCAACCCCAGAAAACCTTCCTACTTTACTAACAGGAATGTTTTCCAAAAGCAAACTAAGCAATTGCCGCTACTGTATTGTTGACCATCTTATTTGTACCCAAATATTTCTTCATTTTGTTTATGGATTACTTGCAAACTGGTGAAACAATAAATTCCGAATATTATTGTAACCTTTTAGACCATCTGAACGAAAAAAATTTGTGCAAAAATACCCAGTTTGGGAAAGAAAAACATTATGTTTCATCAGGACAATGCACCGTGTCACAATAGCGTTTTGACAATGGCTAAAATTCACGAATTAAAGTTCGATTTGTGGGAGCATCCACCGTAATCACCAGATTTGGCCCTCATCTGTTTCCAGACCTAAAAAAATGCATGCGTGGAAGGCGTTTTTCATGAAATGATGAGGTCATAACAGCTGAGGGAATGTATTTTGTAGCTCTTGCAGATTCTCACTTCAGGGATGGAATTCATAAATTGGAATCTCGTTGGAACAAGTGTATTGATGCCCAGGGAAACTATATTGATTATGATTAAACAATTACAAAATGGCTCGTTTGGTCATTAAATGGAAAAATGCTTGTTTAAAGATTAGTATTTTTACCGGCGGCTATGTTAATAAAGATAAATGTGCCATTTGTTGATCGGAAAAATCAAATGTAGTCATGGGGGAACCCGTTGCATCCAAAATGAGTTGTTGTTTAGTGCGGACTTCACTATAGCCTCATCCTTTTTGTTGTTGTTTTCAAAACTGGGCAAAAATCTCCCACTATAGTTAGCTGCGAGCAGTACCGTACCATATTCTATGATATATTCCAACATGACGGCGCTATATACCAACCCTACATTTAATATTTTGCGCATTGCCTTTCGTGACGTCAATTGACTGCATAGAAGCTGCGATTCGGCTCAATCAGATTAATTTTTATGAGCGTTGTTGTTGTTGTTGAAGTAAGTGGTTGAGTATTTCTGCTGAAATAGTCCTAATTAGCGATGAGCGCCGTTTTACTACCACTATCCTCAATATTTTTGTTTTTGTTCTTTCATTTATTTTTTATTTTTTGCTTGAATCAAATCCATTTCATCTGACTCAAGGATAGCAGCACTCTTTTTATCACTTGTCTGAGATTTCATTAACTTGCTCTAAGGAAGGCTTACCGAAAGAGCAACATCTTACTCTAGCTAGACCTGCAAATTCGCAGAAGTATGTAGTGAAAAAAACTTTATTTCACCTCCTCTCCCTAACAGCTTATGCAAGTGGGATTAAAAGGAAGGTTAAGTCTGACTTCATGATCCCTTACCTTCCAATGACCTGTAAGGATTGCAATGAAACGTGAGATGCTTGGGCGAGAGCATCCCAACAGGTAATTCGTTCCCTGGATGTTGCACGACGGCCATGTTTTTCCTGTTGTCGTGATTTTTAATTGTTTGCACTTTCTTTCGACTAAAGTATAGTAAGGTGAAGCAATAGATGGTTTTATTGTGTTGAGTGGGGTAGCAACTGCCACCAACTCTGTTGTGTCTAGTGCCGAACCTTTTCTTGTTAGCTCATCTGCTATCTCATTTCCCTCTATATTCCTGAGTCCGGTAACCCTTATCAGAGTAATTTGAAGTCAATAACTTAACAATTTTAGTTCCTATCTACACTGTGAAGCTAATTTGGATGAAATGGAATTCGAATCCAAGGCCCTGATAAGTTGAAGGGTTCCAAATAGAGGCCAGCTCCCACACCACAGATTACCTTAGAACTGTCAGTGTCGATTTCGTCATCGAATCTACCAATCACTTAAATCATGTACCGTAAAGTCTTTCTTGAGGTTTTGTTCGAGGAATTTGAAGTCTGATTTGTGTTTGAGTAGCGATTGTTCCAGTAGGAGAGTCTTCCTGTGACCGTACGTTGTGATTACTTTTATGTGTAAGTCCATTGGTATCTTCATTCCTCAGTCTCCGTTGTGGAGCATAGGGCCAAAGTAAAATTTTTCCATTTTGTTAGATTCCTGGATATACTTTTCACTTGCTGCACGTCGCTAAGAGCCTCTAGGTCTGCTTCTTCTGCGCTGTCCTTGAGAGTTCCAGTCAGGCGCTTGTCTGCTGATTTCAGTGCCACCTTTCCGTAGGGTATGGCCAAGGCATTTCCATTTACGTTCTTTTACTTCAGTTGCGATTGGTTTTTGATGCCATCGTCGATGCAATTCGGTGTTAAAATCAAGTTGTCCGGCCACCAGATACGTAGAATGTGTCTCAAGCAGCGATTCACGAACACTTGAAGCTTCTGTACAATTTTCACAGAAAGATACCATGTTTCACATGCGTAGAGCAGAACTGATTTAACATTGGAGTTGAAAATCTGTATTTTTGTTGTAATGTGCATTTGCTTGGACTGCCACACCTCACGAAGATTTGCTTGCTTTTTGCAGTCTTGTAGGTTCATCATTTTTGCATCCGCTTTCCGCATTGAATTGGCTTCAAAGGTATTGAAATACGTTTACATTTTCAATACTCTCATCTCCGATATTGTAGAATGTTTCGTTCGTGTGCACTGCCAAATGTTTGGTTTTCTTTGCATTGATTTTAAGTGCAGCGGTACTAGAGTATTTTACGAGATCATTCAACTTGCTTTGCATATCCGATTTGCTTTGAGAGAATAGAACGATATCATCGGCAAAATCTAGGTCTTAGAGAGGGTTATGAGTATTTTAAACCTCTTCTAGTTGCATCCCCCTAGTAGAGATTTCGCTTGGCCTAGTCCTAGCTCTTCACTCCTAAGCTTCTCCTTGATGGTGTGTTGTCCCATAAAAAAAAAAGCTCGGGTTCTATTAGAGGCGAGGTCGCAGGCTCTCTCGCTAAAACGTGAGTAATTTTGTTCCCAGTTATACCCCTGTATCCTGGGACCCAAATTATCTGGATGCGATTGTGCGTTCCTAGTAGTTAAGTTTCACTTGACTGCCACTCAGAACTCCAGAAGTGTACCCTGCACTGGTACACAGATGGCTCGAAGACCTCAGAAGACAGGAATTTACGACTCCAGAATAAAGCGCTCTGTGCCGATGGGTAATTCTCCAAGCATCTTGCAAGCGGAGATGTGTGCCATCTGTCTATAATTTTATGTCTATCTCTGAATTATATTGATCCCTTGCCATCATATACTGCTCGTCTCATGCTTATAAGTCTCAAGTCCTTAGAAATTCGTAGGTCTATTATGTGTCTTTCTTTTACTCATAATATTATTACTGGAGTAACTGATTGTCCCTACTTGTTGAAAAGGACTTGTTTTAATGTTCCCTAGCGATCGCTTAGGGGGGAAACTTTAAAACGAAGTAAGTCAGTAATGCTCACATTACTCGTGCTTTACGGGAACAACTTTTGTATCATAGTCTGTAAGGATTATAATTCATAGACTTAAATAAATAAATAAATAACTGACACTGCAGGAATTTCCGGATTGAGCGAATTGCTAAATGCAGCTCTACTCCAGTTTAACTTATTGTTAGCCCAATTTTGAACTTCTTTTCGAATTTGATTACTTTAGTGATATCATCTCTAGGTAGCTTGGATCTGCAGCTACAGCACTTCCATGTTTTTAGATCACATCACTTTCCACTCTCCTGATAACTATATGAAGGGGCGTCAGCTTAAGCATCGTCTACATCGAAGCTGTAGGGCAGGCCCGCATCGCTCTCGTGATGCACACGCATGCTAGGTGCTGAAGCTTAGTTGGCACTGCCCGCACCGTCGAGAGAGTGCCGCGCCATGCCCAAGCGACCGCGCCATATGTCATGTACATTCATCTCAATGATGTACATCCATCTCAATATTTTTGAGCTGCAGCCCCACGATTTTCCTGCTATACGTTTGCAGATCTTGCTTTTGTTGCTTTGGGCAAGGTTGCATCAGCATACCTTTTCCAGCTAATCGTGGAAGCCAGGACAAGGACAAGATACTTAACTTCGCTGACCAAACCAATAGCAATCCCGTCTGTGCTGGTCTCTTTCTTTTCTGGTAAAATTCTTTCCCTGGTGAAAGGAATGATGGCTGTTTTGGACGGCTTTATATTCAGACCTACTCCTGCAGACTATCTTTTTGACAGGTTTTATATCGGTATATCGCATATATATCAGGTATATCGCATAGAGTGTTCTCGAACTTGCCTGTCGGCATAATTACAACGTCATTCGCACATCTCTGGCAGCGAATTACATTGTTTGTCAGCAAGTGAAAAAGGTCGTTTACTATTGGCTCTACAGGAGGGGTGATAAAATCCCCACTGCGGACACTCCTTTGTAGCTGGATAGTACTGTCCGATGTTGCGGTTTCAGCAATCCTTGTCTGTAGCAGGGACTATATCCATCTGCAGATGGGTATCTGCACGTTTCTCTTCTCTAGTGTGCGACATACTCCTGAGCGAAAGGCGTTGTCGAAAGCTCCCTCGATAGCAAGGAAAGCACAGAGAACTATTTTCTCACAGTCAAAGGCACTCTGCATCTCCGTACATAGCTGATACAGCGCAGTGTCCGTAGAGAGGTTGATGGAGAGGTATTATACGCAGAGTGTTTAATCTGATCTCATTCTCAATAATCTTTTCCATTGCTTTTAGTCAAAGGAGGTGAGACTGATTGGTCAGAAAGATTTAACCAGTGAGTAGTCCTTTTTTCCTACTTTTGGTATGAAAACCATTTGTGCTCTTCTCCACACTGTTGGAATGTATGGTAGCGCAAAACTGTCGCGCATTATACCAACTAGATGTGGTATAATCAACTCTTCGTCCGCCCTGCTGTAGTACTACCCATCGGATTTCATAAGCCCCCGAGGCTTGTATGGGTTAAAGCAGCTAACGGCTATTCTTATGGATTGCTGCGTAAACACTTGTTTAGCCAGTTTCCAGTCCGATTAGGTCGGATTTGGAAACACCGTATAGGACTCTAGGATCTGAGTTACGGCTCCCGGAAAGTGTGTGGCCAGCAAGTATATGTGTTCTCTGTATTTTTAATACCTAGTTTAATATCCCTGCTTTTCTTAGCCATACTTTGATTTCCTCGCAGAACTTTCTCTTTGCTTTCTTAATTTCTATACTACATGCGGTTAAAAGGGTAGCGTAACCCTTAGCGTTGCGTCGCTTGTATGTCTGTAAAACCCTCGTGTTGGAACCATATCTCGGATATATCGATGTTGTCGAGCGTCAGTTAACATCAATCTCCATCGAATCCTTACAGAATTTTTAGACAACTGGACGTATAACCACCACAACGCTTCAACTACTAATATACTATATTTCTACTAATTCTACTACTAAACAAATTTTTGATAAACATACACATTACCAAATAAAAATAAATAAATAAAAATAAACTCTTACTGGCTGACACTTATTGTTATTTTTGATGTAATCGAAGCATTCGGAGCTGAAGTACGAATTTTCATTGCTTCCAAAAAAAAAAAAAAACATACGAGTACAAAAACACTTCAGCAAACTAGGAAATTCATGACTAGTTAGTTAAAGTTAGATTGAACGAAGAATTTTCTGCAATTATTAATATGAATATGAATGAATTGTTGTCGCTACTTATGTACACATGTCAGGCAACTTGAAAAAAAAACACCACTTCTTCGACTATTATTTTTGGACTTACAAAGTCTGAGATGCGATAATGTTGGTCATGGCAAATTTTTTTTCATGGTTGGTTGAGTCTAATTGCCATTTTCAGTATAATGAAACTTTATTAAAACAACTTGATGTATCTGGCGTGTCAATGATCGTTAATATTGGCAGCTCTAATGCGCATATTACTAAAAATCACATATTTCATGACACATCTGCTGTGCTATTGTTATATTGCTAAATTTCAGATGAGGATTTCATCGGAAGTGTTGATGCATACAAATGGCGGCACAAGTGTTAGTTTCATCAATATGCAAATTGAAGTGGACTGCGGAGGTGGCTTCTGGTTTGAGTTTTTGATGTGCCGATGTACGCTCTCGCAAAGTGCATTACCATAAATGCAGTTTAAAATTTGAATTATTCATGAGAGTCGACCATTTGACCACTTGTGGAACGCGCCGCTGCTAGTGGGCTGTGCGCAATCTCCCAAACAATACGTTAACCTTATCAGTGTGCAGCGTCACAGCGGAATTGAAAACGGCGAAGGGATAATGTGCGGGCGTGACAATGCATACCTGTAGGACATTAAATCGGCAATGCAAATTTGTCGGTATTGATTTTGCTCTACACAGCCGTGCTGTGTAGCCAGCTGTCCATGCCGCTTTAGAAGAGATGGTGTTTGGTTTGAATGTGCTTTTACAATTTTTAGTTTTTCTATTCAAAGCGAGGCACAAAGCTAGACTGTAAATCTGTGAATTGAACGGGTTGAAACGCTGCGTTGTTGTATGTATACCGTTGCATATATGCAATATAAACTTTACAATTCTCTCACAGTTATTTTTTTCTTATTTATCAAGAAGATATTGCATTTAATTAAACTCATAATTTCACAAAAATTGATCCCACATGTGTGCGTTCAGGCCGAGAAAATAAAACACTTTTTATGTACGTCAAAATCTCATATTGTTTAATTTTACGAAATGTTATTGAATTGTCTAGCTCATTTTCTTCATAGATGATTAAATAAGCTTGACTTCAAAGTATTTGCTTCAGAGCTTTTTGATACAAATAATAATTATAAAGTTGAAGCTATGACTTCGTCTTCTTCTTGATTAGGATGTCAGCCGATTCATTCTCATATTAAGCGGCGCTACTTGGAAAAACCAAGGGAAACCTTGCCCCTTCCAAACACAGAAAGCCCTTCCTCATCCTCTGCTACCACCCGCTGGTGCTGAGTCGAATACTTTCAGAGCGGGAGCCTTTGTACACATTCGGACTGCATGACCCAGCCAACGACGCCGCAGGATCTTTATTCGCTGCGCTATTAATAGACGTTTGGCAAAAATAATCCGTACCATTTGATTGGGTAGGTTGCGTAATCTTTCCAATACAGAAGAAAGGAGATAAGAGAGTATGCGATAACTATCGTGGTACATCGCTGCGTCACACGGCTTACAAGCTGTACAAATATTCTCTATAATCGAATCAACGAATATGCAGAAAACATTATTGATGACTACCAATGCAGATTTCGTAGAGGAAAATCAACAATCGACCAAAGCCGTGTTCTTAGCCAAATGCTTGAAAAACATAACGAGTACGAGCTACATGTTCACTGCCTTTTCGTTGATTTTAAACAAGCCTTCGACAGTGTTAAAAGGGATATGATTCATCATGTACTGGAATACCAACCAAACTAATAAGGCTCGTTATCGCTCACAAATATCATACAAAAGCAAAAGTCCTCATTCAAGGGAAGCTCACAGATTCTTTCTCTATTGAAATAACTTTCAACTGCAAATTTAATTTTATGTCGCATTCGTCGTAAAGGAAGTCAACAAAGGTAGTATCTTGTTAATTAAAACAACCCAAACATGTGCTAACGCAGATCACATCGCTATTCTCTCGAGAAATACGAACGATTTAAAAGAAACCTTCTCAAGTATTAGGAAAATTGTGAACGGTATTGGTATGTTTGTAAACGAGAGCAAAACCAAATATTTGCTGAAGTCGAGGCGGCCTACACAGATGCAAAATTTTCATGTGAGAGCTTATACTTTTGAAGCAGTGCATCATTTTAAGTATTTGAGAGTTATGCTCGAATGTAGCAGTGATTCAACTTCTGCAATCAGTGTTGTTATGCCCACCTTAACTTGTTCAAGTCCCGGCTTTTGCCTAAAGCTAGAAAGCTAACTATGTAAAGGGTGGTTAAGCTTCCAGGCCCGGTGTTAATTTTGAATAAAATACAATTTGTTTAGAAAATTATTGTCATTTTTCTTTATTATAATAATACTGGTAAAGTTCAATTACGTATGTAACAAAATATCGATCAAATAGCCGCCGCGGTCTCGGCGGCACACCTCCAAAGACCACCAAATGCAAATAGTTCCTTATCTAAAGGGTGGTTAAGTTTTAAGGGCCGGTGTTGATTTTGAATAAAATACAATTTTTTTTTGAAATTGTTGTCATTTCTCTTTATTATGATAATACTGGTATGGCTCAACTACGTATGAAATAAAATATCGGCCAAATGGCAGCCGCGGCCTCGGCGGCACACCTCCATCCGATGGTCCAAATTTTCGATGACGCTGAGGCATATTTGAGGTTCTATGCCGTTAATGTGCCGAACTATCTCATCCTTTAGCTCTTAAATTGTTGCTGACGTATCGACGTTCACATTTTCTTTCAAATAACCCCAAAGCAAGAAGTCCAACGATGTCGTTGACGTTTAGGTGTGGTTCACATTCAACATCGGCCCTTGAAATTTAACCACCCTTTACAAAGCCCTTATCCGACCAATCTTAATTTATGGATGTGCGGAATGGACTCTTAAAGGTGCTGACTGCGCGCTGATTGCTAGCATCGAAAGGAAAATTTTAGAAAAGATTTTGGTTCAATATGAATGGATGATGGTACATATAGAAACCGGTACAACACCGAATTAAATGGAGCTGCGCGTTTTGTTAAAGATATTGAAGAAGATATCTATGAGGCTTTAGACGAAGAAACTATTCAGGAGTCCTCAGAAAGTGATAGTGAATTTGGAAACATTTTGAATTCTCGTAAAAGAAACATCTTCTCACTCGAGTGCTTTCTAATTCTGAAGATGAAAATTAATATATACGACAAGATAATCAGAATGAAATTGAAAGAGACGGGACTGTTTGGGAAAAATAGAATAATAGTCTAGTCGCGGAAGATTAGGGCTTCGTAATATCCTTAAAGGTTATCCTGCCCAACAGGATATGCCAATAGAAATATTATGAATGGTGAAGTAAGTTGCGCATTTTCTTTAGGAATCGACCACCATGTGCGTGAACATTAGAAGCCTCCCGAGTTTTAGGTAAAAAATAGAACCTAACAAAAACAAAACTCAAAGCTTTCATGCAGTTTTGTGTCGGCGAAGAGAATACGGAGCCCAAAATTTGAAACTTTCATATTTATGGACTAAAAAATAGGGGCAAAACTTCTTTGCAAACATCATAAGTGGAAATGTTTTTTCCCAAACTGTGAGATTTATACGCTTTGATAAAAAAGGGAGAGACTCAACGTCTACAAAGCGATGAATTTGCTTTGGTATCAGTAGTATGGGACAAGTTTATTGAAAATAGTATGAATTGCTACGAACCAGGTCCAAATATTACAATTGACGAACAATTCTTGTCAACAAAAACCAGATGCAGATTTACGCAATATTTGCCGAACCAACTCTACAAATTTGGTATACAGTTCTGGCTAGTATCTAATGTTCAAAACAAATATATGGGTTTCCTTATTTAGGAAAAAATGAGACACGAGTAACTCCATAGCCTCTAAGTGAATTTGTCGACCTTAAACTTCCCGAACCATTCATTGTAAGGAAAGGAATGTTAAAACTGACAACTTTTTTAGAAGCGTACCGCTGGCATCTAAAGTGCTAGCCAAAAAACCTACATTAGTTTGCACAATACGAGGGAATCAAAGAGAACTACCATAAATTTGTAAAATAATAAAATGATATTAAGGCTAAATTTTCATCATTACTGTATAAATCAAGTGCGTGTTTTCTTACAATTTATAAAAGTAAGCCGATGAAAAGTGTATTGAGCTCGAAGCATAAATCCGTCAGAGTTTCTAAAAGTAAGAAGCTCTTACCTGAAATATTTAGTTGAATTTTATAATAATAAAACTAGGGTCTGTCAGACTCACGCACGGTAGAAGTGAAACTTCTAAGTTGGTTGTTCCATGCATGGGAGCCCCGGTTTAGATCTCTCCCCCCTCTCTCGTGTTAAATTCAGGTTTTCATATTTTTTTTTCTATATCACTCCACATAAATTTGTACTATTTATTTTTGTCCTTATTAGCTTCAAATTTGACACTTGGGTGCAGTGTTGCACTTGACGCTGATATTTCTTTGCACTTCCAATGGTATTTTTTGCCTACTTTTGGCGCGTTAATCAATTTGCTTTGATCACCGAAACGGTTGAAATGTCATTTTACAACCTTCTACTTCAACTATCGTCACTCGTTTGGCAAACGCACTCATTGTATCGCTTCGTCTCCTCCATACCTACCATCTATTTACTTCACAGCAGTTTCTTATTGCTTTCCCGCTTACACACATTCAATCGGCGCTTTATCTGATACTCACACACAGCACTCATTTGCACGGGCTATGGCTATCTATAATACCCGTTGTCGGTTGTCGATTGTCGGTTGCCTGCATGTCGCCAGTCTACTTCAATGCTTACTTCTGTGCTATATACATTTCAGAATAGGCGAGAGTGGGAAGGAGCAGCTGCTCCTTGGCCGCGCCCATTTGACGGATTTCGGTAACGCTCCGAACTTACCGTTTCACTCGCCTATTTTCAATCTGCCTTGGGGCCCCCGACGCGCCTAAAGAAGTTTCACTTCAAAAACTAAATTTGGCGTAAACATTCCAGGCAAAGAAATATAGCGTAAAATCAAGATCAAGAAGATGGCCACTTCGAGTCTTTTTTGACATTTTAGATTTAGCAGGCACAAATGCATGGAGAAAGGTAAAAGGAGAAAGGCAAAAAGATACTCAGAAAACATTTTCTTTTTCAATTAGCGAATTAACTTGCCATTGAATATGTCGATGAAAATGTTAAGGCATGAGAAGCTAATGTGCCTACAACTTCAAAGGCCTTACTTTGTTCACGCAAATGGCTTCAAATTGGTACTGCAACAATAATAAGACTACCATCACTTGTCATATCTGTAAAAAATATGTATGCGGAAAATTCAATCAAAAGAAATATTATATTTGTAGGACATGTGACCAAATATTTTACTTTAAACTATAAGAATAACTTAGCATTGAAATGGAAATTTATTTTAATTTCTTTGTTAACCAAAACAGTTTTTCTTTATTATATATTACTTACAGTTATTAATGTATGCATAAAATGCACGAAGTTCCTTTTGTTTGAAACTAATATTTGAATAAATAAAAAAAATGTATTATTAATATTTCTTAAGGGGGGAAGCTGGTCTAGAATTTTGAAAAAATCGAAAAATTTTTTTTTTGTCTTAAAAGGTGCTTTAGGGTCTTAGAAATAATATACCAAATGAGGGATGCCAGCAAAAATGTCTAAATGCCCAAATTTTTCATTCGACGGCAGTGCCTCGCAGGTATGCCCCGAACGCTACTTACAACTTTAAACGCGTTTTTCTCGAAATCACTTTTTTTAATCTGGCCGAAGACATAACTCGAACAAATCTTTACCGATTCTTACGAAATTTTGACAATACATTCGAAATACCTTTCTCCGGAGACATACGTAGGATTTTTTATTTATATTACATAGTTTTTTTTTTAATCAACAATTTTATGTGGTTCTTTATAGTGAAAATTGTAACTTTTTGTTCAAACGTGCACCATTTCGCGAAAAAACAAAATATCGAAAAAATCCTACGTACGTCTCTTTCTGTTGTTATATAGAAACTAAAAAAATTTTATTTTTTGATCCAGGACAAAAATTAAGGAGTTTACGTCTTCGGCAATGGACCCACTAGAAAAAAGGCGCCTTAGGAGAACTGCTGGACGGCGGCCATTTTGAAATTAATTCAGACGAAAAATTTTGTATTTGTACCATGAAAGCTATATTATTAAACCTATTTCACAGATTTTCGATTGATTCCTTTGTTGAGTCAAAATAAATTCATAAAATATGCCCATTTTTTGCGCTCTAGACCCCCCTTAAACACCAGCCATTTTGAATGAAATGTCCACATTTTTCCCGAATTTGAGTAATTTGTATTTATTTATAACAGAAATATAAATATGACAGCTAAAGCTTTGGCTCGAGCCATCGTGACGGACGGGCAGCCACAGCAAAATTTCATCATTTTGAGTATTTTGATATACATATGTATATGTATGCATATGTTTATATCTATCTCGATTCCTTTATACTGCAACATACAACCGTTATGTGCGCACAGTGCGAGGGGATAGAGGTACGTATTTAAGCTTTAACGAAATGGAAGCAAATCAAAATTAAATCGTTGGAAAGCGATACTATTTCACACATATGTACATACATACATGTCATATTCAACAACAAGTATTCATCAGGAGTATGATCATTATATTTTACGGAGAAAAGCTGGCCGAAGCTTAATTCACAGTTTTTGAATGGTTTAAAAATTATTTTGTATAAATGGCTTAATTTGTTGATTTGCTTATAAGTGGTAACTCTCTTTCTAAACCCTTATATTATGTGTGTTGCAGTGTTGCATATCTTCAATGTTAAATTTTATTTCAATAACATTTTTAAATAAAATAATATATATTTTCTACGTTTTAATTCTAGATTAGGTCTTGTAGTTTCAAAACTGTTTCATTTCTCTCGGATTTGTTTGTCTACTGTGTGCCTCCTTATGTCAAGCCCACTTACATATGTATGTATGTTATATGATACAGGGGCGTGATTGGTAAAATTCTTTGTGATAGCTTGGGGATGTTATGAATATCACAGAAAGTACAGGCACAGACAGACATAGCGGTGGCAACGATTTCCCGAAGACTAATGAATCGATTTTGATTTTCTTTTTTTTAAAATTTTTGTTATCGCATTGACTAACGTTGTACGTAGCTGATTTTCAAAATTTTGAAAATAACTAATAATTTTGGGCCTGTTGAAAATCAAAAAACGTATCGATTCAAATCACCACCATTTTATGAAAAAAAAACAAGAAAAAAAACAACGGCTACTGTATCGCTGCCACCAGATGATGTCATTTTTTTTAACTCGTTACGTTTATTTACATAAATTTGTCAATTTTCAATATTTTTTAATAAAAATTTACATCAACATAGTTTAACACATGTATAATAAATTGCCGTTTGTCCGATCCTCGAATAATCATTCCTACTTACAAAAAAAAAATCCCAAAAATCGACTTGACCCCCCACAGTGGCGTTCCCCCTTAAAGGCATTATGTTTATTATGATGGAAAATTTGTATCGCTTTAGCGTGTATACTCATCTTAAGGCTTTATGCACAGATGCTTTGCTTATACTCGTATGTACTCGTATAGCTTCATGCTTGTGTTAGCGTTACCCGAGTACGCTGCTGTTATCTCTTATTCTTCAGTTGCCGTGTGTGTGCAAATGAGAGGCGATCAGCATTCCCCTTGAACTCAGATTATTGATGATAAGGCAAACGCTTGAAAGAGCTTATATTGTACGACGAGATTCAATCTTAATTCATATGCTAACTTGCTAACACAGTTTTCAAATTATACAACTGCGTCGGTGTGTTTATATTTATTGTCGAAAATGCGATGCTTGGGAGCTATTCTTTTGATAGGATATTTGTGCATCATTGACCCCTCGAATGAACAATTTTTGGTTAAAGATGATGAAAATCTTCCTCGGGTTCCCAGTACTTGCCTCCTATTAAAGGCTAAACAGCTCCCCGTACAAGAAAATAAAGTAGATATTATTCAAGATTTTATCACGGACAAATTGCGTTTGCCCCATCTACGTTGGAAAGTGCTACAGGCAAAAGTTATTGATTCTCAAGGAATTCTGTTCGAAATGGCGAGTGCGGATGAAGGTGACGAGATATTAAAGCAAGCTCAATTGCTGCTGAATCACGATATATTCGACATAGAGCCTGCTGGCGATTTGGATTTACATCAACTTGGCTTTTCAGTCGGAAGTAACTTTGATTAAGTTTTCAGTAGATCCTAGAATGTTCATATCAATGATTTGTAAATAAAACTTTTTGTTCATTATGTTGTTAGTGCAACTGGTGGCACTTCCAATAGTTGTATTAAAAAGCGCCTATTATTTTTGTTTATCTATTTTAAATATGTTCAGGCGGCCGCCATGGCTGAATGGATTTGGGAGGGACTACCCTTCGATAGTGCTGTAGTTCGAAACTTATTGTTTACATGAAACACTAAATCATATACATATCATATAAGTTTTTTCTAATAGTAGTTGCTGCTCGTAAAACATGGCAAAGGCATGCCTCCGTGTGCTTTCTGGTGTGAAAAAGCTATTCATCAAAACAATCCGCCTCACAAAAACGGCATTATCCAGTAATCGATGTAATATCAACTTCTTTAATTGTAATTAAAAATACTTATGTAGATATACACATGTATCTGCATATACACAGGGTATTTTTATCGATATAAAAAATTTTAAAAATACATTCTGTGGTTAAATTTATGAAGAAATGTACTTAAAAATTCGAAAGGTTTTTAATATAATAAACACAGTAAAACACAAAATTTTTTTTAATTTCTGGCTTGCACATCGACGAGGTCCCGGAGCTTACATATCTTTGTAGCAAAATTAATAAAAGTAGTGGCACCCTATCAAATCTATTCGCTTGATTAAACAAAGCAAAAGTAGCTTTTGTAATGCTTACCAAAAAAGCCTTGTGCACATTTTTAATTTAAATCCGCTTATTGTCCTGACTAATATCACAGGAAATAACATCCAAACTGCTTTTGCAAATCGATGTCTCCGTTCAATAATACGTGCTTGGTTGCCGGAAAAGTTGTCAGCAAACATTTATTTACACAAACGATGCCATCAGATCGGAATCAATATGGAGATCCGTAAGGGAAAGTGGGTCTGGAACGGACATACTCTTAGAAAACCAGTGCAAGAAATACTAGCGATGGCCTTAGAGTGGAACCCTTAGGGCTACTGGCGCAGAGAAGGACCCAAAGGATCCTGGTAATGCAGAATTCACGAGAAATTACCCAGAAAAAATCACACCTGGACGCAAGCTAAACAAACGGCCAACTATAGAAGAAAGTGGACGTCATTGACTTATGATAAACACTTAAGCAAAAAAAAATAATAACAGAAGCAGGCAGAAGATGCAAAATCGAAACTTATTTCTAAGAGTCACGCAACAGATGACAACTCGAGGCTCATGTTAGACATTTTGAGCAAGTATTGTAACGAAAACTATCGGCGACCACCGTATTAGAATGGGTTGGTGCATGATCACCATTTGGGAGTGATAGAACAAGTTTTTTTCTAATAGCGGTCGCCCCTCGGCAGGGAATGGCAAGCCTCCGAGTGTATATCTGCGATGAAAAAGCTCCTCATAAAAAACCAACATCAACAACACAACATGCGGAACAACATCAAGATCCACACCACAAATAGGTTGATATATATAATTGGCGCTTACACTTCTGTTATGCGTTTGGCCGAGCTCCTCCTCTTATCTGCGGTGTGTGGATATACACCACAATACAATATATATATTTTAACAAAAACAGTTCGTCGTTTCTTAATAAAATTAGCTTAATCTTAAACTTTATGCCCAACTTTTTAGGCTTTGTGGCTTAAATTGCTGATTGAATTTAATAGTATCTATAAAATAGACGGCGAGTATGGAAATAGAGGTTGTGAGTTTGGGTCCATACTGATGACCGAAGCTGAAGACCCTTTAAGCTGGGCACCGTTATAAGAAGATCCCCTGTACAGGCAACAGTAACAACCAACTGAAAAAAAAACGGACGCTAACGCGCTGACTCTTGCAGCGAGTCAACGTCATACAAACATATTGACAGCGTAATCGAGCAATATGCCAGGTGGCATTACATCTCATCTCGATAGTGAAGTGGCCAGACAGCTACACCAGACAGCTACAACAGAAAGCGACACCAAGAAGTCATCTGCCCCCTCTTGCATTGACGCCGAAACCCGTTGCGTTATTCGAACTGGAGAGCCCCCAGGAAAGGAGATCACGAACTACTATTAAATGTCGAACCGCGAAAAATGTCCATATTGAATTAGAAAAATGTGCAGTATAATAAAACGCACACACACTGACGTAATCAGACAGCTCGGACACGAAGAGCGAAGGGCCAGGCTAATATCGACGTCGATGCAAATGATTCCAGCAGCACCGCAAACTGTCCGCAAAAAGAGCTAGAGACAGACTAAGCCCTAAAACCGTCGCAACGCAGACAGCATCAAAGTCTCCGTCTGCCATTTGACCAGGTTCAATCAGAAACTAAAACAGTAAACATAAAGTGCAAAATATGATTCTATTCATAGGATTAGATAACCGACTGTAGATAAATGTCAAACTAGTTCAAGGTTCACTGCTTAGAATTTTCAATAAGCATCGTAGCTGGAAATTTTTGTTTTTTTAATTTTCTGTACTTTGATTGCTCGTTTTAAGCAATTTCATGGGCTTCCGAATGAATCTGTTTACTCAAGCATTAAAGTTACAAATTAAAAGATATCGGCAGACCTTCGCCGGCGTTAGGTAGGTTAAATTAAAAATTACTGCAATAACTGCATAGTGTTCAAAAAGAACTCAAATTTATCTTTCGTCATAAAATTAACCACAGAATACAACTTTAAAGTCTTTAAGTCGGTAATGAAATACTCTGTATACCATACATATTCATATTCATTCATATTCGTGAATTTTTGGCCATGAACGAAGACAATGCCATCGAATTCACCTGATATGGCTCTCTGCAATTTGTGTCTATCTGATCGAGTCAAAAAACCATTACGGGGAACGATTTTTAACTGTCGCACACGACTCTGATGGCTATTCCGAAAATAGAGTTCCAGAAATGTTCCGAGAGCTGGAACAAACGCTAGCCTAAGTACGTTGCAGTTGATGAGGAGTACTTTGAAGGCGCTAATATCACTTTTAAGGAAAACAATTTTATTTTAAATTTTGCATATACAGTATTGGCCAAAACTAAAGCACCCCCCTAATGGCATTTCAAATAATGCTTAATCTCTCAATTAAACATCTTGATATATGCCATATACATATGTCACGTGTTTCCTTGTTACTTAAGTATTTATAAAATATAATACCAAATATACAGCGTTTTGGTTATACTGAAAAAAAAATTGAAATGTTCATATTATTTAAAAACTGAGTGGTCAAAACTAAAGCACCCCACATTTTTTTTCTTAACTACGGCTTTGTTTTGTTGTTTTTAAGTTAATTTCTCTTCCTAACGGTATTTAAAGCTGAGTCAAAGTTCGTTAGAATAATTTGTGCAAAACACGTGCGGATTTAGTAGGACAAAACATTTCATACGGGAAATCAGCAAATATGGCCATAAATGCATATTCAAATGAATTTAAAAATAAAATTATAAGTGATTGGCAAAGTGGTTTATCGCGACACAAAATTAGTGAGAAATATTCTATAAATAGGAGTGTAATATCGCGACTTATAAAAAAATTTGAACAAACGGGTTATATTTCTGCAATCCATAGTGGAGGAAGGCCACGAAAGACTACACGACAAGACGACTCCACGATTAAAAGAAAAATTCAGAGTGATCCCACAGTCTCTTCTGAACAAATAAAAATTGATTTAAGTTTGCCGGTAAGTTCTAGAACGATCAGAAGATGAGTTTTTCAGTCGACGACCTGCTAGAAAGCCATTTATTTCCGCCAAAAATAAAAAAGCGAGACTCGAGTTTGCGAAATTGCATATTAATTGGACAGTTCATAAATGGAAAACTGTATTATTCTCTGATGAATCCAAATATAATTTGAAACATTTAGATGGAATAAGGCGAGTAAGAAGGCCAAAGCAACAGCGACTAAATCCGAAGTATTGTATCGGAACTACCAAGTATGGTGGGGGGAACATTTTGGTCTGGGGTTGTTTCTCTGGCCAGGGTATCGGGCCTATTCATCGAATAGAGGGAATTATGGACCGTTTCATGTACACAAACATCCTTAAAGATGTAATGCTACCACACGCTGAGGAGGAAATGCCACTGAGATGGAGGTTCCAGCAGGATAATGATCCGAAGCATACCTCTAGGAACTGTAAAACGTACTATAGAGGTCTTAGACTGGCCAGCTCAATCTCCCAATCTCAATCCCATTGAGAATTTGTGGGAGATTGTAAATTCGAAAATTAATAGGGAAAATTGCAGCACAAAGGAAGCCCTGTTTGAAGCGGTTAAAGAAGCCTGGTACAACATTTCTCCGGAAATTATTAGTAACCTAATATCTTCTATGCCAAAAAGATGTTCTGAAGTTATAAAAATAATGGGTTTAGTACAAAATACTGAAGAATAAAAACAATTATTTTCGCTCTTAATGGGGGGTGCTTTTTAATTTAATTTTTAATATAAGAAATGTTGAAATTTTTTTTTTTATGTTTGTTAATCACCAAGATAATAAGAAGAAACAAGGGGTAAAAGTAAGTAATATTCGATGTTGTTTTATTAAGTTATTTGACATAATTTGAAATGCCATTAGGGGGGTGCTTTAGTTTTGGCCAATACTGTATATTCAGGGAACTTTTTGGTGAAGGTTGTATTGTTTACTGGACCCTGTTGTTCTTTTATCATAATTTTATTGCATTCTCTCATTTTATAGCAAAATTCAGTAATCATTTAATGTTTTGATTTATATATTGTTTGATATTTTTGTAATACGTGCGCGTAACAGCAAAATGCGGTGTTTTTTTTTCTGTTTTTTTTTTTTTGTTTGTTTGTGTTGAATAACCAACTCCGTTGAACGGTTTTACTTAAACAAGTTAATTTCTATAGAAATAGAAATTATGCAGCACGCAATTTCATCATTTGGAAAAACGTACAGAATAATCATTAGTACCATGAAATCGCACCTTCGCGATTTCCTTCATTTGTTTCAGGAGAAAGTACGCTACTAATTTCCTCAGCAAAATGTCAACATTCAACACAATTTCCTTTTTCCATAGATTAATTCCGTAGAATAAATTACTGTTGTAAATATTGCCATTCTTTCCTTCGTTCGGTCATGGACTTAAAAAATTGGCTGTGTTTCAGCAATTAGCCCAAGTTTGTCTAACATGCCTACCTAATATTTACAGCTCGGCTGACTATGTATGTAAACGTGAATTGTATGTGTATGTGTGCACTTGCAAGTAAACACATACTCGATTCATTTATTCAATATGAATTCCCAGCTGAATGGCGATTTCAATCTTGATAACAGAAAATTTCTGAGAAAGCGCAATTATTTCTCCATAAAACTTGAGCTCATTGCATGTAATTGCTGAACAAATTCATTATTGTAAAAGCATTGAATAGTACTCGTATAATATAAAACAAGCATTACACTAGTTTACAGTGAAAAATCTAACAAAACACGTAATTCCCATGTAAAATCGGTAGATGAGCTCGAAAATCTGCACCAATTTGTTTTCTCATGAATATTTCGAAATATCGCAAATGTATGGACATTATCATTTTTCTTACATCCGGAGAATTCGTTAGCCGATCAAAACAACTGATATATGGACTAAATTAAAGGTATACCCAACTCGTTTTTACGCGGTAGATACGTTTCTGAGAAAAGCGTGAAAATATAAATACAGACAAAGAAATAATTGCGACATCCATATTACATAAGTATTTATAAGATAAAAACAATTCAAACTTATTACAAAAAAATTATAATTAGTGTGCAGTGAAAATTCAATTCATAAGTACAAAACATACAAAAATTCAAATTCAAATTAGGGAAATAAGAACACACAAGAACCAAAAATGCTATCAACAATAGATATGTCAGATGTGATATGCCAGATATGTTCAGCCCATCTGCCGGGTTTTATTCAATTATTAACGGCTCCTGTTGGTTTTTCCGTTGCAGCAAAGTCTATTATTAGCGACTATTTCTCGTGTTGTTTATACAAGGTGGAGCAAAATTAATCACCCTATTGGAAGAATTATAAATTTTGCGTCAGTTTAGGGCGTAAAGATCAAATAAAGATTTTCACCACTCAAAATTATTTGTTTTATTCGGTATAAAATGACTCAAAAATCAAATTGGATGATTAATTTTGCGCCACATTGTACAATACTTGTCATGTCAGACGCGACTTAAGGATTACGTTCAAATTTTAATGCGCAGTTGGACTTGACTAGTTCTAAAATGTACTTATTTGCTTTTATCTTACACGAACAATTTTTACTTAATAAGGCATTCTTTTAGGAATTATGCTTGGGCTAGAAAAATATTTTTTGTTTTGAGATTTGTGCAAGAACGAAAATTTCCTTTAGAAATATTTATTAGTGAACCGCATTATTTCCAGGAGTGCTAAGTTCTATATAACCGCGCACAGTTTAGTACAATTTTTTTTGGGTTGGCTATCAATTCTTGAAACCAAACAAACTCGTAACCGATGAGAAGTTCAGGTTGTAACATCAGAGGAACGGAGGATATTCAGATTTAACATATAATGGAGTTTTATACAACCCCATTAATATTGCATTACATAAATAGGATCTAAATAATTTCCATGTACCAAGTACCAAAAGTACGCGTGAAAAAACTTATTTTTCAAAATTTTACTTTCACCGCCTTTTATTTTCTTAGTTTCATCATCTGTATCAAATTCGACTAACATTGCTCCATTTATAACTTGGCGGAATCCGAAAATGACGACGGAACACCTCGCACGTATATGGATCCATAACAACATCGAGATAGTTTTGTATGCAGTTCCACGGGCTTCTACCGAATATTAAGCACATTTCGTACACAGAAAACTACTTACACCAAAACTACTTTCTAAGCATAAGTTATTGATGATTTTCCAATCAGATTCACCTTCAGAATCGTTGGAGGATTCAAAAAGGTCAAACAAAATATTAAAAAAATTGTGTCACGAGTTCGGTCCGAAGTAAAGCGAACGAAGAAAGCTCGTTCTTTTACTTTGGAGCCATCGCCGTGTGCAGACGAATGCGCTGAAGCACAAATGTAAGTTTATATATAAGTATACGCATATATCTGTATGAATTGTAAATGTAAATGAATTGTAAACTATTTTTTCTAAATAAAATTGTAGATTTAGGCAGGTGTAAGCGCAAAATATTACACAAAACAGCCGACGTTTCAACACCTAAGTTGAAATTAATTTTTTTTTTTGTTCAGATACGTAATAAATAAATACATACATAGAAAATACCGTTTTCTATTTTTTATACTTTCATTAGAAGAAAAGGTATAGCCCTGAGAACTTTGATTTTTCGAGTGTGCCAATACTTTGTATGCAGCTATAACTTCCCAAAAGCATTATTTTTCTTTTTGCTCTTTTTCGTATAAGACATGGAGGACTGCAACTTGACTTAATAAATGAAGATAGATGCAGTTATCGTCGCTATTTGGCAAATCAGACAGATTTAGAAAATTCTAATTTTCTTAAGCGTGCCCGTTTATTCGTGTATAAGGTTCCCCGTAAATAAGAAATATTAGGCGGTAATGGAGAATACGTTTCAAAACCAAAAAAACAAGAGAAGCTTTCTGGCGCTGTCCAATCTGCAAAAATTATTCAACAAGTGCAAGCGAGCAGTAACGATTTTTCTGAGTGTTTTACCCTGTGAGTTGTCCATGAAGATCTCCGATATGAAACCTACTTAATGTGCAGAACATAGTTTTTGTCGGAGCAAACACGAGAACGACGAATTATCCATTCATCTGATGCGTATGTTCTAGGGTAAGTTTTACTTTTTGAGCAGTACCTAGAGAGAGTTCGATTTCATACGGGCAGAACTCTTAGGTTAAGTGACGAGAAAATGTGCATGCCTTCTTGAGATCTGTTTTAGCCCATTTGTTATTTTCCATTTTAATGGATGTTTGTGATAGAGTTGGTCTTTTTAAATTTTTGGTTCATTTTCATTTTTCAGTGGCATTTTAGGTCAGTGGCAGGGGTTGCATCAAGTTTCCTGAGATGGTTCTGGAGCTATGAGTTGTGCTCTTTTTAAGGAGTTCTTTGAGTTATTGGGTAAGTGAGTTAGGTGGTTTTTCCACATGGTGTCTGCTTCTTTGCCATATTTTTCTTGCTAGTTGTTTTTCTTTCAACTTTTATTTTATTTGAAGGGATATCTTTGTGTGGTGTTGCTTGGTGGAACATGGTGAGGACTTCCATGCTGCATGTTGGACACAATTATTGAAATTCTCAACTGCATTTATAATGTCTTCATTGTTCTTGAGTGGGTATTTTAAGTTTATGATAGGAATAATAAGAGTTCGGAAAAACGTCCAGTCTGTTTTACTATTGTGGATAAAACAGTGGGCAAGTGATTCAGCTGAATCTTTATTTAATGTGACAAATACGGGAGAATTATCGGAGGATACTTCATAACAAGAGCTACAGGTTATTTCACTAGCTGGAACACCTTTTGCAGCACAAAGTGGCCAATAGGGATTTATTTTTTCTAGGTTTTGAGTAAGTTATTTTTTATTTTTAGCTGTTAAATGTTCTTTGGTAACCCTAACCAAATATTTTTCAGCATAAAAGTATGATTTTTTATTTTTTTTTTTAACTTCTGCTATGGGACAGCTTTTTGTTATTCAAAATTGCAGTTTTTTGTTTTTGTTTTTTGCTACTCTATATGCGGCCGCAGGAAAAGCTTAAACTTTGATCATATCTTTACTATTTTCAGCTTTTGCGGCAATGATATTCAAGTGAACTATGGGGTAATATACACTTTTGAACCATTTTTCACTGTTTAACGTTTATTTTTTCCCCTAATTTAGTTTTAATTCACGAAAACTTTAGGAGTGGGAATTTTCTTGTCCTCACTTCACTAGAGTTGCCAACGGAAGAAAACAATATAGCATATTTAGGTTGTTTGTGAGAGGCATGAACAAGTCAAATGTTTTACGTGTACAGCGGTTTTCTGCAATCAACTCTTGGCTCTCCTAGACTCTTCCATTGGGACGATTGCGCTTTGGCTTCGATGTCATAAGCATATACCCATGATTCGTCACCAGTTCGCTCATGTGACGTTCTTGCGCTTCATGCTCAAAATTTTCGATAAGATTGCATGGAACGAGCCAACCGATATGCCGATATGTTGACATCCTCAGCAGCTTCTCTAATTATGATTCGACGATTCTC
Organism: Anastrepha ludens; assembly: GCF_028408465.1. Lineage (NCBI taxonomy): Eukaryota > Metazoa > Arthropoda > Insecta > Diptera > Tephritidae > Anastrepha > Anastrepha ludens. The sequence goes on from NC_071501.1 coordinate 57,177,359, forward strand.
CATTTTTCTTAATTTTCTTCACTTTCTCAACTTTGACTTCGGTTGTTGATGGGATGAGGCATCCAGAACGATGCAACTAATTTGATCCATTTTTTTCGAACACGCAAAATACTTGTCTTATTTATGCCTCTCGCAAATTGTGAATTGCATGGCTATCGTTGACTTGAAAACACGAAGGCAAACTGCATAATTTCATTGTTTTGGCTGGTACTATTTTATATTATTTGGATTCTATTTTTTCACAAATGATTGCATATTTGAAATGTTTACTTGTTTAATATGGTGAAAAGTGACATTCGTTATTGGTCTCAACATTTTGGAGAAGCTTTGAACGCCAAACCTTGTACCTGAGCTGTCTTGCGGCAGCTCAAATTCAACGAAAATCCACTAAAAAAAGAAAATAAACTCTACGTGTTTATGTTTCCACACTCCAGTTCAATATCATCAGCAATTCAATCGACGTCTCAACTTCAACAAGTAAGTCAACAGTTCAATAAAGATAAATAAATTTCCTCCAACTCACCTTAAGGCAGTTCTGCGGCACGATTCAGTGTCTATCAACACTTTTTTGTTTTTAACTTACCTACCCACACATACATACGTATGACTATATGACTATATGTTTTTTAGTCACTTAATCCCTTTTAAACCCACTTGCATACTCGCCACAACAATTTCGTATATTCTTATTAATGCTCAGAGGATACTTTGTTGTTGTTTACTGTTACGGTTTAGAAGACTGAACCCACTTTGGTCATATCCTGCGGTGGGCAACCTTTTCCGATTTCATATTTCATCGTTCCTAACATTCCTTTAACATATTTATTTACTCACTATTTACAAAGGTGTTGACGGTTATACGAGTATGTGTGTGATACACACATATGCAGAGCTTCGTTCGCACACTCAAACACGAAAACATACGAGTGTTTGTTGTTTTGTGCGGAAGAAATAGCATGTGTGAGAATTTAAAATTCAATTTACTGCACATCGATTAGGTGAGAGTATTTGTTATTGATGGGGATTTCTTTCGATGGCCAATAAAAGTCAATTGAGACGGTGCTTTGAGAAAGTGCGCAATAGGCGGTGTAGTTTTTAGTATCTAATTTTGCCGCTTTAAATGGAAAATCGATTTTTTTCTCGGTAATATGAAATTGAAAATGAAATCTATTGTATATTAAAGAGTAAATTAATTTTTTTTGAATATTGCAACCCTTGGGGTTTCAAGCAAGGTTAAATGTTTTTAAAAGTTCAATAATGAAGAAGAGACTACAAAGTATATTACTTAATATTCGACAAAGCATTATAAATAATAAAAGGTCCAAGTGATATTATTAGGCAAAGGAAAACGTAAAACAAGAGAGACGGAGAGATGAATAGACATTCTGAGCATTTTGATGTAATATGTCCATATCTATCACGATTCCTTTAGGTTGTTACGTACAACTGTAATGTGAACAAAATTATTTATTTATTTACTTAATTATTATTATTTAGTCTATGGACATAAGCTTTGTATAAACTTTTGCGGAGATGAAAAATCTGGTTGGAGAGAACCCGAGAAAGATTTAAATTCACTTAAGGCTCGAAGAAGCGGAGCATTACGCGAATACTCTGTTTTACATTTAGCTCCATATAAAAATAGAGAGCTAAGAAAATTGCACTGTGGTACATTGTAATTAATTATTTCCAAAAGAAATGAGCAGTCAATACCATAGATGATGTTAAAACAAGTGGCAGATCTTCTTCTGTGATTAAGCAAAGCTCAATGATTTTATTTGTTTATTTAGTAAAGTCTAACGAAGTTCAGAACATACATTTAATAGATTAGTTTAAAACAAAAACATTTTATGGCTTGGTCTCCAAGTGAAAGTAGCGCATTTCAAATTGGATCAAACGAAAGACGTACATATACGAGATAATAAGAGTGTAAGGATCAGTAAATTTGAAACTATTTCGCCTCACAAAAATTAAAAAGTTCCTCAAAAAATAACACCAATATCTTTGTTCTGATCCAAACTTTGCAACAAATAGTGAGAATTGTTGTAAGACTTCGGAAAGATATTGTGAGTTTTCGATGACGTGACTTTAAAATACTTCCTGATGTTTAAAGAAAGTCGAGAACTAACACACCATAGTTCCAGCTGCTCAATGGCATTTGAAGCTCAAGTGTATCATCTGGTTTCAGAATTTAGGAAAATACTTTTAAATCATTAGCATATATAATAACGTTCGCGAAAAGAAAGCAGCTACTTAAGTAATTTAAGTCTTAACTCTTCTTCTTCTTCTTTTATTTACATATATTTATTTATTTACTCAAATATAAAGCCTATGAACAACAAATTCTTACATACTACTTACAAAAATGAATGAAAACATTATTAGACAGAGAAAAAAAGGTCGATAAGAGATGAGTTCCGTTTGAATTCATTAAGAGCCCGACCAATTGACGCATTTCGCGCATAATTTGTTCTGTTATTACTACCACAAAATGGGTAGCAATTTTGAATTTCTCTTTCTGGAACATTTAAGTTTATTTTTTCTCCAAGGGAATCACAGTCCAAGTCCCTCTTTATAATGCAAATACAAAAGTTAGGTTAATACATAATTGATATTAATTTTCTGTTGAAGTTGATATCCAGCCTTGCGCACATCTTTTTGGCGGTCTTCCAGGAGGTCGTTTTCCCACTGAAAATATGCTCGTTCCATGCGCGTCTTCTTGATCTAATAAATCCTAACTCGAAAATCGATATTTCTTTGTCTAACAAGGCGAAGAGCAGTCTAAACTATTTGAAAGGTGTACTCCAAGGCAGAATTATGGACCCCTTCCTATACTTGCTATACACATACGATCTGCCAGCTTCTGAAGAAACAATAGTTTAAACGTTCGCGGATGACACTACCTATTGATTCCCACCCCTATGTAGCCTCCCGAAGACTCCAGAAGGACTTGATAAAATAACACATTAGTTGAAAGAGTGGCGCATTAAGCCAAATGAGGCAAAATTTTCCCAAGTCACTTTTACACTAAATTGAAAAACTGGCCCCCCCGTTAAGCACAATAATATAATCATCCCCACACTAACGTCACAAAATATCTCGGCATGTGTCTTGATAGCAAAATTATATGGGAAACCCATATTTTTATCAAACGGAAGGCTCTAGGAATAAAACTCAGAAGCCTATATTGGTTACTACATCGAAATTCTCATGCTTCTCTCGAAAGTAAGCTCTCGCTTTACTTAGCCATATTGAAACCGATATGGGCATATGGTATTCAACATCGTAATAAAGAAACGGCCAGAAGAGACGAAGAAAGGTTCAGAAGAAATGCCTTCAATCGTTACAACACAATTCCTTTTATATAAGTATGACTTAATCCAATTTAGAAACACAGAATGCGAGCCCATACAGGATAACTTAAAATTGAATGTAATGTATGAATGCGGAACTTTAAGAAAGCTTTGGAGAAATAAGTATTCATTAAAAACAGCAAAATTCGAAACTGTAGATCGATTAGAATAATTGCGTGGGTGTGAAAATCAGAAATTTTTCTTTTAAAACTTCATATTTGTTTCATATAATGCGGGAAATCGTAGCTTGTTACAGGATTAATCGTACACATCAGTACAAATCAACACACAAAAATGAACTTCACAAAATGATATAATAAAATTATCACGTTATTATGCAGTTGTTGTTTTTTTATATTTTGTTTAGTACCGCCATTCACATAGCTTCGCCAAACGCGTAATACTGGAATTTTTAATTTTCGGAGAGGAAAAAATTTGTAAACCTTGATTTGCCGCACTCGTTACAGCATTTTCTTGGCCGTTCATTAACTGAGCTAGTACCCGTATATTAAGCTGAGAATATCTTACTTGCACGTAAATCAAAAACGAGTGATGCCCTGAATCTCTCAAAATCATTAAAAAATCATACTAATTATTGTAGCATACTTATATTTTATAATTATTAATGCATTTATTTCTATATGGCAATACCTTCGACTTGTTAAGATTTAATTTAAAGCTTCTTACATATATGGCAATGCCCTAAAATTGTAATGACTAATAGATGTCTTTTTTCAAACTCTAAATATGAATTTTCTAATAGGATTGCTTTTGCCTATAAAAAGCCTGCGCGTTTTTGGAAAGAGATATTCCGTTTGGTAATCGGCGGTGAGCAGAGCTTAGATGCTTGCCAATGACTACCTTTGTAGTGTGGACAGCGTTGGCTGGCCGCTGCAAAACAGGTGTTGCTCATGCTCGTGCAGCTTAGCTTACTAAACGCATTTGTTTTCCGGAGTTCACGGTTAAAAAAACAAGAGTTATATAATATTTTATAATAAATTAAATTACATTTTATAATAAAATAAATACAAATTTATATTATCTAATATTTTTGTGAATAATATTTTCACTAAATAAAAGCTAACGTGATTTTGAGTGATGAAAATCTTTATTCAGACCTTTACGCGCTCATTGCTTGTCTGTTTATACGAGTATGCTGCAACTGTCTAGTTCCCGTTAAGATGATTAATCCCCCCCGCTCGGTATATTACACTGCGTTACAAAAACGAACTTTTTTTCTGTCCTATGAACCAAATATACTTTTTCGGAAAGGAGAGAAAAAATAAAAATGCACATGTATCGGCGATTTTCATGTACACGTCAGAATTTTTTTTTATGTATAAAATATAGAGCTCGTAGTCCGCCTGTGTGAAAAACTTTGGATCAATTTTTAACCCTTTTTCCGTGATCCAATCGCGCTGAATTTCTGCAGGCAGACTCGTGGAAATATTTTTATTATGTAAAATTAAAAAAAAAAATGTTTATCAATTCTCAGATTTTCTTCAATTTTTTTTTCTAAAACAACAAAATTTTTTCAAAATTTTCGGCATAACTTGAAGGGACTTCAAATTTTTAAACAACTCATTAACCTTTAACTTATTGTTTCATACACTCTGTGCCGTTTGTGTGTTTGTTACAGTTCCGGAAGTTCCGATCATCTGACAGTTGCGCTACTAGGAGACGTATACTTAGACAATTGTTTTAAGTTCTGTTGCACGAAAACGTCTTTTTGTATATTTCATCTTACGAAAAATGCAGTGCCCGACTCGAAATAACTTTTGTTACGTCTGTGGCTTATTCGCACCAAGTAGAAATTTTAAAAATATTACGAAAACAGTGGTTAATTCGTTTCAGAAAATATTTAAGACTACTTATATTCCTTACTTGTGGTATACTCCGGAAGTCGTGTGCGACTATTGCTATAGAAATTTATGGAAGTCTACTGATTTATATCTCTATTATAATGCGGAGTGAAATACCTTTCTTTTGATACCCACATCGGCATATCTCATGCAATTTTTTTTTTTAAATTTGTGATATGAATGTGATACACTATCTGTGTGCCCAATTTCATTCAAATCCGTTAAGCTAATCCTGAGATCGTGTGGCTATACAGATATGCATAAAAGAATTGCTCATTTAAAGTTATAAAAAAAAATTGTGACGTGTACATGAAAATCGCCGATACACGTGTTTTATTTTTTATCCGCTTTCCGAAAAAGTATATTTGGTTCATAGGACAGAATGTGTGTAACGCGGTGTTATGCTTGATTGTACCAACAAAGTATTGCACATGTTGAATCACTCTAATGCGGTTTACTTACGCAACGGTTAAAAGTATTTGAAATTAACCTGCGTTCTATTTGAATCACATACATACGCACGCATATCTGGTACATTGTACACATACCAACATAATTCCACTTAGCAGACGCTTGTCGTAATTTTTTCCAATTGTTTGTTCTCTTATAAATAATCAACATATATGCTATTTTAATTAGGCTCTCCCCAATAACTCGCCAGAAGTATCGGACGTGCTTCTATTCTCAACTCGCAGCATTGATTTGGAATAATTGGCAAATTGGCTTTGGTGGCACATCGTCCACTACCTGTGTATACCTCCATCATAACAAGAAAAAGCTTCTTGTCTCAACTGCAAATTTAAGATAATTGACACATTATTTGTGTTAATCGCTAAGTATTCAAGGATGTTATTGAATATTTCAATTTATTTGGTTAGCAGAGTTGAGTTTTATTCCTCTTTGTCTTTCGCCAGCTTTTCATAAAAAATAAAATATTCTAACAGCTGACCAACTACAAATATAAACAAAAATACGTTTTACTCATATTTTGGGCATCTTTGCATTTCTCTCGGTTGAAATGTGTATTCTTATTTTAGTAGTAGAATTAAAATACAAAAGCGAGTAGTTATGGCAAACTTAAACACAGAGGTATTAAATTAGTTTACATATGTGAAATTTGGATGCGCAAGAAGGAAAATTCGTTGCCGAAATAAAAACATAAAACTCTTATTTTAATTGCACATTGGCGATAGTTGCGTTCTTTTAATTTTCAAAGTGGGGTGTACGGAGTACTTTATATGTTTTCACATAATAATTTTGAATGTGTGGATAAGTCCCAGATACCTATGTATTACATGTATAGCCATATGACAAAAAATGATTCCAAAAAATCCGCCAAACGGTCGATTCGTGAATCCCTAATTTTTGCGAACGTCGATATAACGATATTGAAGCTTGTCCACTTTGCCCAACAGTAGCAACAGTTTGTGGTCTGCCAGTCTTTTTCCTATTCTCGACAGAACCAGTTTCTTCAAATGTTTTCAACAACCTTTGAATTGAATTGTCCAAAAAAATCATGAATTTTACGATTTGCTTTTCTTAACTTTTCATAATAAGTTTCAATAATTTTGGCGCGTTGTTCTATCGTGTAAAACTGCACATCTGTCTACTTGACAATTGTGAGAGATGACTATAAAAGTATAGCAACATTTGAACACTTAAGTTAAAATATAATAAATAGCGCTGAACATTTATCCGGTCTCTCCGTAGCTGAGTTCACTGAGTTCTTTTTCATTTCCGGAGCAAAATCACTTAAAAACAAAGTTGTTTGTAATTAATTTAAAATTCCAAAATGACAAGTGTCATGACTTTTGAGCTGTCAAGAAACGTGACCCAATAATTTGACATGTGGCGCATGAGCCATAACATTTTTTCATGCGACATAATAACTTTTAAACAGGGTATTTCAAGTTCGAATTCCTTTTTTAAATTAAAATTTTGAGTGAGAATTCATATCTGTTTAGCGACATATGCAGTCCAGACTGTACAATTTATGAATGAAAAACGATATTTCCCAAATGTTCCCCCGAGTGCCCAGATACAGACGCAGATGTCAAACCTATCTTTGGAATGGCACTACAGTGGATTCCGAAAATTTCGATTGCAATAAATTGATTGCTTCTTTTTGCTGTATGGCATATTCCATCTTCTTTCTGAAAGCACATATTTTCAATATTCTATAATTAGAAATATTGAGCTATTGCTAATGTTGGTAGAATATCTCGATACCGCCATATGCTGATGATAAGCACATTTACAGATGCATTTTGATATTTTTAAATGTTTTTCCTAAAGAGGGGAGCCTGGTTTATAAGGTTAAAAAAATCAATTTTTTTTTTTTCGTTTTAAGCGATTCCTAATATATTTCAGAATATTCACACAAATTTACAGAGCCTAATTCTCAATATTTCCGTAGATACAAAGCCAAAGGTAGGCGAACGTTAGGTAGTTACGCTGTGACCGGACAGCTATAGTACAAACTTTATCTGCTTTTCTCGACTTTCCATTTTTATGATTTCTTTGAATTGGCGTACATGAATGAAAAAAAACTAATTAACCTTTGAAATGAATCATAGCTTCAGTATTCAATTTTCTTCTATTTGAACTAACAAACTAGATAAAAAAAAAAATTTCAAGATATTTATACCAAGTTGAAGTGAATTTTTTTTTTATAGCATTTTTTTCTTTAAAACCTCCAAAAATTGAAATTTTGGAATTTCTCTCAGTTTTCTTAGTTCATCTAGAATAAAAAATCATGATAATTAGAAATCCATTTGAATTTTTTGCTCTAGAAAATAATTACGAGCTGTATCTTGTACGCCAGTTGGAAACTCCAGCGTTGCAGCGCTCTACTAATTTCTATGTTTAACATTTTTTTCAACTTATTTTAACCGGTACAAACATTTTTTATACTTTTTAAATGTTCATTAAAAGATAGAAAAAACTTTGCAGTGCTAAATTAATTTTTTCCTTAAAAAGAAACATCGCAAATAGATGCAATTTTTAGACCTCATAAACCAGGCGAAGCCCCCTAAATGCAGCGATATTTTCAATTCAACTGCCGTGGCGTTGTTATTCTTTGTGCCGTGAAAGTCGACTAGCTTTTTTTTCTGAAATTTTCAAAGTGTGGCTAACACATATCTGCCATGTTTGTTTTATTATATTTATTTTATACGGTTCTAGAGCGAAACTACAATTTGCTAAAACGTATTCGTTTTCAACTAAACATTTGTAGAAAGGGCACTCAAAAGGGGCAGCAGAACAATGCGCAAAAAGAAACTCAAACTTGAAAGACCCTGATTATATTTTGTATGGCTGTATATCTGCCCCTGTAACTTTGGGCTTTTGGCCACTGCTGTCAATGGCCACCGCTTCCTTAAACTATGCTCAGCACGTAACCCACAGAGGTTAGAAACAAAACCCAAAGTTATACGAATAGTAATAGTAGAAGCGCAAAAAGTGTAAGCGACAAGCATTTGTTGCGGTGGTACGAGCATGTCGTACATCCAGCTGTTGCATTTGGCAATGGCATGTTGCTTAACAAAATACGCTGGAGTGAGGAGTTCATGATGGCACTAATACAATTTTTCATAATGTGCAAGTGACATTTGCAATTTTGTGCTCCTGTCTGATGGCTACCACTACTGCCGCTACCCGAAATGATGCCGCCGCCTTTGTAGGTTTGCGTTTGGCAGCTGCCAAGTCAATGCGTCCAGTGTCCTTACGAATGTGTATGCATGTACATACCATGTGTAAGTATGTACGGGTACATGTCTCGACCATTGACGACATTGATGCCTGACATATGATGTGTTTTGCTGGATTGCACGTTCACTATATCGATTTTCTTTATTGACGAACAATTCTTCTCTGCTTTATTAAAATGCAAATTGAACTTTGACAGGCAGCCTGTTAAAGTTAACAACGAAGACTTGTAGCTGCCTTTATTGAGCTGTGCAGGTATCTAAATATACACTGTATATATGTGTGTACATATCAAACCTTTACTATTCCAAGAACGCATATTTTATGAGCTTTTCGATGTAAATTTGTTTTGAAGGGAAACAAATTCTTTAATAGGTACATTACTTCAATTTTAACGTCTGAGAGAGGTGTAGTTCTAAATAGTTATTATCTATATGCGTATTCAAAGTGGTCCATAAACAGGGTGCTTTTTAGGAGCTTGAAAACTTAAAATAATAATAAAACACTGAAATATTTTTGGAATGCATTTAGTTTATTATAATCTAGTAGATAATTTCATGGCAACTATTTTTTGAATATAATATGCGGCATATATCCGTCGCAGCTACGTGTTATAGTGCATCCTCTTTTCCTCCGGTCCAATAAATCGATTCTTAAGCGTGATGTATGGCAAGCTGCGTCGTCTTGTTGGAACCAAATGTCGCCGATGTTGAGCTGATCCATTTTTTGAAACAAAAATTCAGTCAGCATTGGCTCTATTGCGCTTGCCATTCATCCTAACGGTAGCTCCTTCCTCATTTCGAAAGAAATAAGGACCGATGATGCCGCCAGTGCTCTATGAACTTCGCGAACAAATCTATTTTTTTTTTTTCAAAGTAAATTTCCAAAATATGGAAGCCTGGTTCAGACGTTCAACGATTGATGATGACTTGCCAAACCTAAATGTCAGCTGTCAACCCACAGTTATCGATATTGATAATTCTCATGCAGCTAAAAAACATCCGATATTTGTTTCTGTATAAAAAATTCTAACAAGAAATCAAACTCGTGTTATTGGTTTCCCACAAATAATGGAAAATGTGAAATACAATTTTGTTCACATGGCTGCCACGGCTGGCTACGCAGCTGTGCATCCTGTTAAGCTAGCTCTCCAAGACCTTGGTGACAGTTTCTCTATCTTAAGAACTTCTAACGGCGTCAAGTCGCAACTTCAGCTGGGCCAATTGACATTGTCGAGACGACTGATAACACGATTACTGATTGTGCCACGGGCTCATTGACATGGCGTACCATCCTGCTGAAACCAAATGCAGTCCAAGTTCATGTCTTCAATTTCCGGGTATGAAAAATCATTTATCATATCCGTGTAACGCTCACCGTTGGCCGAAATGGATTTTCCAGCAGCATTTTCAGATAAAAATGTGCCATATACCAGCTCTCTAAATTTCGCATCAAACTATAGCTCTCTGTCGATACACTCTCGGCAAGCATGAGGGGGTTTTTCGACCACCAAATGCAGCAGTTTTGCTTGTTAGCATAGCCGCCGAGATGAAAATACGCTTTGTCAGAAAATATCATTTGTCTTCTTTGCAATAAAAGAACTTTTGAACCACACAATATTGACTTTGGAAACACTAATTGGAAGAAATAAATTTGTTATATTTCTGAGCGTTATTCAAGCATAATAGTGCTCACACTCGCCAACGTAAACGTACGCCCGTATCAGCTGACACGATGGAACTAATGAGAGCTCCATGTAAGTGAATTATCACCACCATTCCATTCCGTTCCGTAGATAGAGGGAGAGAGAGAGAGCGGCGTATGGAAATGAATTCTGACTACCGTTCCACCGACGTCGGATTTTGGATTGTTTCCGTAGAATCGTGCCAGCTGATTATTCTCTCACCACAGAGTGTTGTTACAAAATAGACTTAGAAAAATTGTAATTTTTATTAGACAATGTTGAATAATGTTAATTATAGATAAATCAACTATTGCATTTGGTGGTTTTTGCCTTTGACATATGAATGAGTTGATGTGTGACTACCATTCGGAATTCAGAGAGAGAACGTCGTTTCGAATCTCGGTGAAAATTCAAAATTAAGAAAAACATTTTTCTAATAGCGGTCGCCCCTCGGCAGGCAATGGTAAACCTCCAAAGGTATTTCAGCCATGGAAAAGCTCCTCATAAAAAATATCTACCGTTCGGAGTCGGCTTGAAACTGTAGATCCCTCCATTTGTGGAACAACATCAACATGTGTAAATATGTAACTGAAAGAACGCAGTTGTTTTTTACGGGTTAACGATTTGCTCAATTTTATGTGTCCTACGGGCAACGGAAAGTGACTACGATACGTCGGCGAGTGTGAGCATCATAAAGCGAATTATTTCGCTCTGCGAAGATATTACAGAATTTCCAAAGGCAAAAAGCTGTCACGAGCAAAATAACATATGATTGAAAAAAGTCCCTATTTGAACCACCCTTTACATATTTTTTCCATGCGATGAGAATATGCTTCTTTCGGAATGGAATACTCTATTATCCCTCGATTTCTATACTAAGGCCAATAATTATATTAGTTTCTTCATTTGAATTAGTGCAGTAGGTTCTCATGCGCAGTTACGTTCATTAAATTTTTTTAGAAAGACGTACTCATCTCTGCTGACCATCCCGGCTCCTTGGAATGTTGTAACTAGTTTAAAATTATGGTATTATTTGCTGCCATTATCAATTGTTTCTCTTCTTTTTAATTTTATTTTCTTGCAACGTATCTAAAACCTTCCCTCCAGATGAAAAGCGAAAGTTAATGAAATTGGCAATTTATTCGACATTGATTGATTAGCTTCACTTCTAGGAGAAATCAAGACGCATAACACAAGTGGCATCACAATTTTATATTAGAGATGTTAAAATTATGGGATGTTGACGTTGGGTCAAAGTTTACCTTGTTTTTGATGGAACGTCATACGAACTTGCCATATTCTTACATAGAGTATATTCAACTTTTTTTGAACATGCTAAATGTCTAATTCCTTCACGTAAGGGTGGTTTTCGCAGTTTCTTTTTTTATCCGCATCCCAAGGAAAACATGTTCTAAAGCAATTTTTTTATTCGTATCTTTGGTTAGGCTACGCGCCACTGGTAGGAGTAGTTATTACCAAACCACAGGACTTGGCTGAAACCCAGTACAGCGCAAATAAATTTGTTTCTAATACAAGACAAGGACGTAGCCAGCTAATCACAAAGGGAGACAAACTTTTTCTGAATATTCTAAATTATTTGCGGCATTATAAATGCATGAAAAAGTAAATGATAAAAAGTTTGCGCGGATTTTTTACAAGCCATTCAAAATTGAATCTTTAATTCGCCTCATTTTCAGGAACCAACTTTCTGTCGGCGCTCAGCATATATAAGAAAGGAAAAATGTATTTCTAACGTTTTTTATGTTTCAAAATATTTATAATAAAATCTCTAAATTCTTTTAGATAGATTTTTTATTTTCAAAAGATCACCTATTAACATCTTTGAATATTTATTAAAAACAGTTTATGTATAATTGCACTTTCTTTTTTTATTGCCTATTAGCCTTAAAATATGTCCACTTAGCCTATAAGAATCTATTATATTCATTGGTTTAATAAATAAATAAATAATTCTTTGTTCAGTATTATGTCCGCGGTTAAAGTTGGTCCATAAGGTTCGTTGCTTCGCCTTCTGTAACTCGTTGTTCTATTTTATTTTAATGGCCTTGGCGAGGCACTTGATCACTCTGATATTCCTATGCCGACGACGTCCAATTATATCTTAGTTGCCCCTTTGATTCATTTAATTTTTAAACAACGACTTCAGTGTTGTCAATGAGTGGGTTATCAATAACGGTCTAGTCCTGAGCCCAAGTGAATCGCAGCGTATTGCCATTTATGAAAAGTATTTCAAACGCTTTTGGCAAAGCTAACTTAAATAAATACGCGGTGGGTTATGTTGACTCTGTAAAATATCCCGGTGTTATAGTTTTGCAATATAAAATGTCGGCCGCCATAGTCGAATGGGTTGGTGAGTAACAGTGTTAACTATAGTAGATTTGTACATATATATATACAAACAGGGTGTGATTGAAAAGTAATGAGCCTTCCCGCGCGGAGCGTCTGCCAAGCGATCAACCGAATCGGCTGGTAGGGGAAAATGATCGTTGGACCTTCCCCTTCCACTAGAAACCGGTCCCAGTTTGCTGGCAACAGCGGTGCAGTCAACATCGCTCCGCGCGTGAAAGCTGTTTTAAAAGTGTGTTAGGATTTTGCAGTGGCGAAAATGCAGCGATCGTTAGGCCAACCATGCTAATCATCTTTTTCGACTCTCGAGGCATCGTGCACAAGGAGTTTGTACCTCCAGGAAGCACTGTAAATGCGGCATTTTACAAAGATGAGCTCCTTCGGCTGAAAAACAGCGTCATCCGGCTTCGGTCCGACCTCGTCAACAATTGGACATTTCATCACGACAATGCACCGGCGCACACCGCCTTCCTCTGCACCTCTGCATTGGTCAAGATGGGGGTTCCGGTGCTTCCCCACCCTCCCTACAGCCCAGACCTGTCCCCTCCGGACTTCTTCTTGTTCCCGCGCCTGGAAAGATGGCTGAAGGGGAGGCGTTTCGACTCCATCGAGGCGATCCAAAAAACTGTGACAGCCGAATTGAACGTGATTCCGGCGGATGAGTTTTAAAACTGTTTCCTGCAGTGGAAGAACCGCGGTGTATTGACGCTCAAGGGTCCTATTTTGAAGAATATTAGCTGTATAAGCCAAAAGGTTTAATAAAACTGCTTAAAAAAAATAAGGCTCATTACTTTTCAATCAAACCCTGTATATATGTATGTGTAGAAGTATATGTGTATATACACTGATGTGTATATTAATCCGACACCTTTCGACAAATTCAACTTTTGTGCGTAATAAAAAATTTATGAACAATAAACATGATTTTGTTCAAAGGCAGCACATTTGAATTTAAATAAATCAGCTTGCCTTATTTTGTAGCTCAAATACATTTAATCCAACATTGATTGCGGCTATTGTCTTACATCCGGTAACTTTGAATGCTTTGTACGCTACTAGCAGCTGCGGAAGTGATTCTCATATCAAAATTTAGCGGATTGAGATGGCTATAAAATCACTTCACAGAGCCGCTTAGATAAGTCCGGAAAATCGATATATTTAGGTTGTGCGTGATTACCACTCGGTAGGGCTCGGAAACTGATAGTGGGCATGAATTCCCAAATGACAGGAATGACATTTTTTTTGAATTATCGATCACCCCTTGGCACACAATGGCAATCTTCCGATTGTATTTCGCCCTGAAAAAGGTCCTCATAAAAATATAGTTCGGAAACGGTATTCGAGTGGAGGTCCCCCCATTTGTGGAGCATCATATAGCCGCACAACCCAAGGTGGAAGAGGAGCTCGTCCAAACACCCATTAAAGGAAATATTTGCCAATTATCAGTATATGTACTCAATTATCAATATGCAGGTATGTATATGTTATTTAATTAATCACTATCTGTTAAACTCAATTTTATTGTAAGCCCAAGTGAAGTCACTAAATATCGAAATCATCACTGATTTCAAAACATAAGTAACTATGCTGACCAATCCTGCCAAGGGATATAACGGACAGCGTATCAAAAGAATAATAAACCCACCGGTTATCCTTCCTCTTGTGGATTATTTTGTTTTTGTTTTGAAGCAGAGTCCCAGAAGATAACAGTTTATCAATAAATACTATGCTTGGAATATCTCTACCACTACCAACGGAAGAAATCGACCATTGTAAAGAAGTGGATTGTAGGACATTCCGTGAAAAATTTCTCAAAATAAAGTATAAAACCTGTTTTTGAATATATTCTAGTCAATCTGCTCAAACTAGATAAGACACACTCCGGACTATCGACACGTATTCCACTTTCAATCTTACTAATTTTGTAAAAAACGATTTGGCAATATATGTATGGTCATATGTGTTACTTTACTTTACAATTCGACCACCAGTTTAAAAATGTGACGGTATTTCCAACTTTTCTAGAAGTATTTCAACAAAGTTAAATACTTGTTCGTTTTGAACAACTCTTCTCAAAATTAAGATAATTTTAATTTTCTACAGATTTAATAGCATATAATCGACGTCACACCAGCCGCTTATATAAATTTATTTGTGGTAAAGATATTGGATCACTCGACAATCGAAATAGCTAGAACAGATCTAAACCAATGTGGCTCTGAGGTAGGTGCTCAAGAAAACACACGCATTATAACTAATTTTGTATTTACATATGTATATATTATATATATAATTGGTGCATACACCCTGTTTGGGTGTTTGACCGAGCTCCTTCTCCTATTTGTGGAGGGCGGCTTGATGTTGTTCCACAAATGGAGGGACCTACAGTTTCAAGCCGACTCCGAACGGCTTAGAAAAAGCCTGTTACTATCATTTGGTGTTTCATGTACGAAGATTCGAGCCTACGCACTTCCGAATGGTAGTCACGCGCCAAGCCATTCGGCTACGGTGGCCGCTTTTATATACATTACAACGTTAACATTTAAAAATGAATTTAAATAAAATAGATTTCATCTTATGTTCATGTTTAAGGGCGAATAAACTCTTCAAATCTATTACAACACAAACCAGCTAACGTTAAGATATTTCGCAAAACATTATCTGAACTGCTACCTCGGTAACTCCTTAAAATTTTATTCGCCAAATCAGAAATTTTCTAAAAACCAATTATCGGCAGAAGTTAACTAATAACGAATACAAGCTTAAAGAACTCGATGTAAAAAGCTCTAATATTTCTTAAGGATGGTTTTTATTGTTCTAAAGGTAGAGGCAGGCGCTATTTGACAATCATAATGGTTCCGCCATTTAATCATTGTTAAAACAATGTGTTAAAAATAAACGATTGTGAGCTCATAAAATAGGAAATTTTTACCATGACACTATTGCGTATGTCGGATTGGATTGCGAAAACCAGATACAAATATAATACAGAAATGCATCGCTGTTTTCAAACTGTTCTTTCTTTTGTGTACCACCGCAATTCTGCGTTAGTCGAAACATATGTTGGGTTGGCATCACATTAACCTTCGGTAGACAAACCAATTTTTTCGACGTGTTTTGCACCATTTTTTGTAAGCTTTAGATAAACTAAATTTAAAATGAAATGTTTAATTTGGGTTTTAAAGAAAAAAATATATCAAAAAACTGTATTGGCTTTGCAAAACTATGTAAACTAAAAACCAAGTAGTAAGAATACTAAAAAGGCAAATTCATAAAAACTAGTTAGTGAATTATTAATTAGTTAGTTAGTTGGTTATATGGTTTTTGTGATAGATACATTTGTATACAATTAAAAAATAAATAAAGAGTCGAAACTTATGAATATGTGGTGTACACTTTCTTTTGACGCTGACAGTATATAGGTATATATACTTTTATTTTGCGTAGTTTTGTCAAAGGCAAATTTTTGTCTTTATTCCATTTTTATCAGGAGTGATTTTCTGTTAGAGCAATAATGGCAATGAATTCTAGATGTCGGCCTCTAAAAGAAAGCGAGGTGGAAAATGTTGAATCTGATTTGGATGACGAAATAATTGATTTTAATGACGATGGTAGTGTCCTAGACTTATCAATATATGTTGTACATTTTCTTTTGACGTTGACTGTATATGTACAATAAAAAATGTACGCGAACTGCACGCTGGGGTAAATTTCACCTCATCACTTTTTTAAGTGGCGTTGCTAAAATACAGTTAACGGTATATTTCCAGATGTTAGAAATAAAACTACAACCCATCAAATATTTTGTGAGGTCACTCACACCCCAGTATTTTTTTTTGTATTTATTTATTTATTGATATAAAAACTTGTATCGAAAAAACACAGAACGTAGAGCAAAGCCAATTAAAACTTGTTTTAAACTTTCAGCTGGAGTTATATGACGGGCATTATAAGCATCCAGGTAAAAGATGTATACCCTATTCCAACTTATAACGAAAAAATTGTGTGTAAAGAGTATTAGGACTCGTAAATTCTCGCGTCTTGCAAACGCTAACTCATCATAAAATTTCCAAATTATATAATTAAAATGACTAGTAAAAGCGAACTTTGCAACAAAAATGAAATTCTATTGGCCGATCTCAGACGACAATTAGAGATAAGGCGAAAACCACTTGGCGAAAGTAAGTGGTAGTATTTTGAAATATTTAAACGAAATAACAGTTGATTACTAGTACACCAAGAAAGAACTTTTTCAAGAACTTTTTGGAGCCTTTGTAAATCCAATGAGTTGCTTACAATAGAGCTCCTGCGTACAAAAATGTATTGCCATCGATAGGATGAAGTTATGAATGATGCCCAAAGGAAGAACATTGAATGCTTTGACCGAGCGAAAAAGATGTCAATTCGCTAGATGAAATCATGTCTATAAGCGCGGAAAGAAGAGTTGTGCAGAATGTGAAATTTTATGAATGATGAATTACTTTGAGCAATAAAAAAATAATAAGCTCTACCATATACCATATTAAATTTTATTTATTAGTTTCATTATCACTTAATTTCATTTACTTTATTGAAACAGATGCAGGTGTTATATCATAAAAAGTGAGCATGAATAACATTTAGTTGTATTAATATTTTCTCTCAGGGATAGGCAAAAAGTAGGGTCAATTTGGTTGTAAAATTAAAAATCTTTATTTATTCTTGTAAATCAATTTCAATTGCGGAACGATATGCGTGGAATTTTTGGCGAAATGGTCACGAAGAACGAGTGCAGTGTGAGACGGTGCATTATCGTGATGCAAAAACCAATAGTTGTTGGCCCATAATTCTGGTCTTTTTAGACAAATTGCTTCACGTAAACGACGCATAACGCTCAAGTAATATTCCTTATTAACAGTTGGCCAGGTGGAAGGAATTCATAGTGCACCACACCACGAAAATCGAAAAAAACTGTCATCATGACCTTTATTTTTGAACACCTTTGACGTGGTCTTTTCGGTCTGGCCTCGCCTTTAGCACGATATTCGCTTGATTGGTCGGTTGTTTCAGGGTCGCAAGCATAAATCCAAGTCTCATCTCCCGTAATGATGCATTTGAGCTTGTCCTGATAGTCTGAAAGCATTGTTTCACACACATCAACGCGACGACTTTTTTCCAAGAAATTGAGATTTTCGGTACCAAACGAGATTTGACTTTTCGTAAGCCCAAATGGTCTTTCAAAATGGTTTTCACAGATCTTTCTGATATTCCGATCATATCAGTAAGGTCTTTAACAGTCAACCGACGATTTTTGAGCACTAACTCCTTCACTTTATTGACGTGTTGGTCATCTGTTGACGTCGATGGTCCTCCGGAGCGCTCCAAGTCATCAACTCGTTCTCGACTCTCTTTGAAGTCTTTGTACCACTTATAAACATTTTTCCTGGACATGGTCGAATCACCAAATGCCTTCTACAACATGTTAAACGTTTCCGCAGCCGAAATTTCATTCCGCAAACAAAATTTGAGGCATCAAGGCATTGATTCCACATGTTTTGCCGTAAGTATTTTTATTATATTTTTGCCGATTCTACACTAAAAATTCTTTTCAGGCCCGGGATGTTCCTTATATGTCATCATAATTTCTAAAGGTTTTTGTTTAATTTATAACAAATTCTCTAAAGGGTTCAAATCAGTACTTTGCGGTGATGTTTTCAAATATTTTTGGGGAATTATATAGTATGTGGGATCATTATATTGCACTTTCGGTTAGATTTTATTAAAAAAAAACAATATTTTGCCTTGCGTTCATAATTCCATCTATAAAGAGTTTTTTACCCTATAGCCGCAGCACTAAAACATCCAAAAGTCATCACCGAAGAAATTTCATGCATAAATGTAGGTATGGGAGTGCGTCTATCTAAAATGGAGTTAGTTTCTCTCCAAATTTTAATCCATTTGCCATTTTCAAATTAAAATTACATTCATCGCAAAAAATAACCATTTTCCAGAAAGGATTTTCTTTATTTAAGTACTGTTTTCTTCCACAAAACTAATCTGCATCTAAAGCACATTTCTCGAATGGAATTTCGCACTGTTCCAACACTAATTTCGAATCGCGATTGTAAAATGGTAGCAAGCTTTGTAGCACTTATGGTGACTAATTTCGAATTGAATAAAAGTTTGCTTTCTGTTCTGATTTCATATTTTTTTATTGATATAGTAATTTTTCTCAATGAATCGCCATTTTTGTGTATGGTTAGGGCTAAATTACATTTAATGGAACAATTCACTCGATTTACGTTCCATGATTAAAATTATATTACAAAAAAACTTTTTTTAATATTGCTTGCGAACTGAAAGCGAACTGTTGCCAATTCGTGTTCTAGCGTTTTAATTTCCAAAAAAGGGCAAAATTGTACAGTTTTATTTTTGCGTCAGTATGTTGCCAAGGTGAACGACTATGAATTTTGCGTGAATTTATCAGAAAAACTTCCGCAAGTAATATTTGAATATACATATAAAGAGGATTTTTTTTAACCAAATTACAAAGTATACTTGTTGCTGAATATGTTGTGGAAACAGAAGTTCGAAATTTGCTCAATTATTACATATTGTATAATAATATTATTAAGTATAATATTAAGCAAGTGTGTACGAATATGAATTTTGTAAAGTGTGTATGGAAATACGCATTTGGATGTTGGGAGTTTAGTTCGTTAAATACAAATTTTGAGGGGCAATCATATTCAGCAACCTTCGTTTTTTCCTATTCAAATAAATTTACACATTCGAAGATACTTTATTTTTCGTTATCTACCTTTTTCTACTTCAACTGAATTTTCTGCGTTGTTACACCTGCATGTCTAGCGAAAAAATATAATACAAGTGTACACGTATACTGCGTAAAGTCATATATACTCATACGGAATTTTCTGCGTTGTTACACCTGCTTGGCTATGGAAAAAATATAATATACTCTCATACACATAGCGTATAAAGTCATAAATACTCATGCACACGTACACATGCATGTGTTCGTGTGTGCCCAATTTTATAGAAAAAGGCATGCAAAAGAGAAAACCCCAAACAGAAAATCTATTTACATTATTGATATGACAACATTTCACTGTTAAAAAGTATTGTCATATTGCAACACTTCACTGGCATATTCTATTTCGCAGCGTCGCTGACAGGTGTGCACGGGTACACCTTCTACATTTCTATGATGTTTTCCGTTGGGTAAGAAAGGAAGTCCGACGTTTTGTGAGTTGTCAAGGGACACATCGTACGCTATCTGTTATAGATATTCAATACACTCAGAAAGCGTTGTTGCTGCCGAGGGTGTGTCTAGAACTTATCAGCATTTGAAGTGGCATTGGTAACGAAATGAACTGGATTAGGGGGAAGATCACGTACGTTTCGCTTATGCACTACTGTTCAAAATGATTGCAGTGAAGAGTTCTTTTAAATCCCTTAAATCTTTGACGTTCCAACAATTTTCAGTGGATGCGACATAATTTGGGTGTAAGTAAGTAGTTTTGTGCCACCATTAAACAATTATAATTTTTGAAAATATCGTCGGTCGTCGACAGTTACAGTATGCAAACAGGGGAGCAGTAGAGCACAAAAAGGTTACGATAAAGATTTCCATCACTTAAAATATTTTTTTATTGAGTAAAAGAGTTATTCAAAAACAAAATGGATGATTAACTTTGAGCCACTTTAGTTTATTTCTTAAATACGCAATATCCGTATACATATTCAAGGTGGAGTACATAAGACTGGCTGACTTCCAATGAAAGCTTGGTGACATTCGGCTCAGTGGAAGCGAAGTTATTGCGTCTAAAGTGTCAGTATGTTTGTGTAATCGGCACAAATATGAGTTTCGAACAAAGAGCTAATATCAAATTTTGTTTTAAAATCGCTGAAACGTTTACCGAAACATTTGGATTGATGAAAAAGGTTTATAGTGATGATTGTCTGTCTTGTGCCAGAGTTCATGAGTGGTTAACACGTTTCAGAGATGGTTGTGAGGACATAGATAACACTGAAAACTCCATTGAAATTGTTCGTAAATTTATGAAAAAAATTAACCCAAATCATAGTGGAAATTCATGGAATCGGAGTTGAATATCTCCAAAACATCGATTTATCGCATTTTAACTGATCATTTGGGCTTACGAAAGGTCTGTGCACGTTTTATTCCGCACAAGTTAACTGAGGACCAAAAATTGCTCAGAATTTAACATTCGAAAGACCTCATTAAAGACGCGAGAAAATACGAGAACTTCCTTTACAACAACGTAGTATTTCCAACATGAACCTCAAATTAAGCGTCAAAGTGCCGAATGGAAGGCCCCAGACAAGCCACCACCCAAAAAATTCGCGTTTGGAGAAGTCAAAAATCAATTCGATGCTCATTTGTTTTTATGATTCCACGAGAATTGTCCACATGTAGTCCATGCCAAAGAGACAAACCGTGAGTGCAATTTTCTATCTTGGTGTTTTGAAGCGTTTCGTCGAATTTTCCCTGAACACCGCGAAGGAGGAAGCTGGCGCTTATTGTATGATAATGCACCATCTCATCGATCCACTCTTGTGACTGATTTTTTGATTAGAAATCGCATTTCAACCATCAATCACTCAGCGCATTCGTCAGATATGGCTCCCTGTGACTTCTACCTATTCAGTAAATTGCATTTGGCCATGAAAGGAAAAGGTTTGCGTCCGTAGAGGTCAATGAGCTGAAACACTCTTATAAAAAGCTTTTACATCGCGAAAAACAGTGTATCGAGGCTAGAGGGGACTATTTTGAATAAATAAACTCGAAGTTATCAGAAAAAAGCTCCTGTCGTTTCTATTTTAGCCCAGTCTTGTTTATTTTGGACTTCACCTTGTAAATATGCGCCAGTCTTTCAAGTATTTGATTTTCTAATTCGTATATTTTGGAATTTAAAGTTGAAAGAAATGGTAACTCAATTCCACTGCTCGGCGATTCCAAAGAATTTTCAATCTGCAGCACACTTTAGCTTTGACACTTTTTGGAAAGCTATAGAGAGAAGAGGACCCGAATCAGCTGCCGAACGAAAACATACACGATTTAACACGTTCCCTGTCCGCTGAGTCACATATGGTTCAGTAAACGAGCGCCTGATAAGCACTGATACGTTCCTGAGCCATATGTGCGTCAGGGGGTATATGAACCACATGTGTTTCATGAACGTGCAGAAGCAAAAATGTCCCTCTACGCTCATGGACCATATGTGCCATCCTATGACTACAAAAAAACAAATTATTCAAAAAACCCTGTTGGACTTGTCGATCAATTTTGCATTTTTGTATTGGGACAGAGAACGTGTTAAGTCGCCAGCTCTGTACATAGTTCAACGACTCGTTGGCAATTTATAATATTTTGTTATGCTGCCAGAACGATGTACGTCCCAGATCAGGCTTTAAAAGTAACCAGATCGTAAAAAAATATTTTTATACCCACTGGCCGAAGTTAACAACAAGGCAAACAAATGTGATGATTCCGTTAATGATGGAAGGAAACTCGCAACTCTTGTATAAGGAACGCAGTTTTAGAATTAAAAAATGGGCATTTGAATACAATAAATTGAATACAATTTTAAGCCATACTAAAACCTGGATTCAGTTGACATGTAAAAAATATATTACATATTTATGTATTTACAAACATACTTTTTTCATTTTTAACTTCAATCCTAATGATCTTCATCAGAAAATAGTTGCATGACAGTAATAGTTGCTCCCAAGGATGACATATTTACCAGGTTTGGCTATTGACTATGGTGAAAAACAAAATTGTGCGAGCATCTTCGGCTTCCACGTCACATTGGTATACACCCAGTCGAACAATAAGTCGATGTTCAGATTGCAACGAAGCAATATAGGGTGAAGGCTGTGTTGATTTTTTCTCATATGGCCAACATAATATCAGTTTTTTCGTAGGCAAACTGCTGTTATGGCCCCGGACATCAGCTAATCAGATGATTCTTCCAAATTTTCTAAGAGCCAGTTAACGGTCTGATCTTAACCACAACATCTGGATTCATTTCACCATGATTGCCCCCAAACAGTGTAACTGTTTAATGCCAGAGTTTCAGAGTTTCAATCTTACAAGCAAACATTTCGTCAAACGAAGAGTAAGCCAAGGAAAGCGATAGCATAGGCGGAACCCGTGAATCTTTTGGTTCAATGTTATAAAAAAGATAAACGTTTTTTGAGAACTTGGAATACATTGGGCCATAGTTTTCATAATTCTCTAAAGTAGAACTCTAAGAGCTTTACTAAGCGGTTTTTTGGGAAACTGATTTTTTCATAATAGAAACCAGGACTCAGAACCAAGCTTCAATAAATTGTGAATCATCGTTTTATTGCTCGCAACTGTATCCAGCCATGGGTTTTACAAACACATATGTAAATGGGCATATGTGTGCAATACTCCATATTGTAAATTCGATTTGATAACAAATCGAGCGAAAAAATTGAATTATGGTGAGAAAAAAAAGAAAACGTTAAAAAATTTGACGCTTGAAATATGAGTATAAGCTGCAAATGCGGAAATAAAGGACGGAGAACAAGATAAAGAATTTTGGAATTCGAAGCAATATATTCTCACTGTTAAAATGGAGCAGAGAAGTGTATGTATGTACTCGTATATGTAAAAGAACACACGTAAATTAATAATTCTCGCCCATGCGTGCAGAAAGTAATTTAAGCTTATACTAGGAGAAACAACCGTACAATGACAAATACTCGTACATATGAAAGTAAAATTTGGTGATGAATAATTTTAACATAATTCATAGCAACATGAAAGATTGGAAGGCAAGACTCCAAGAGTTCTTATCGAAATAAATAAATTGGGTTGCAAAATAGTTGTATTCAATACAGTAGATACTTTTTATTACACAAGTGAATTATTTACGAGTTTATAGCGGAAGCATAGAAGTAGACAAAAGAAACAAATTTTCAGCAATTTACTTTTAAAATTGGACAAAAGTGTTCAATAAAAGGCTCAAAGAGTAATGTCTGACCAGCGGAAGTAATTTCAACGCTTTGACTTTCCTTTTGCTTGTGTTGCATATAGGTATGTACATGCATTTTGTATTAATGGAAGAGATGCCCATATGTTACATATGTGCGAAGGGGTGTAATAACATGCTCTAGAAACGTCCGTATATGTAACTCAAACATCTATACCAACTCTCATTCACCGCCAATCTATTGTTCTTAGGTTGCTTCATTATTTTTTTCCAACAAGTAAACTTTGTTTTATCGTCAGTCAGTTTCGTGAATTTTTGGCTTTACTTCCGCACCTCGAGCAATTGTTGTTGAAAGACCCTCTTCTTCTTCTGCTCGGTCCATCACTTCCGCTTCAAAAGAAATTTGTTTTTCTTCTCAGCTTGTAGTTGGAGTTTGTGTGCGAGCTCAATTTCAAAACAAATGGCGGAAGCGGAAGTTGATCATGCAGCGGAAACCACTGCATTGCAGCCACCTGACTTCGGCAATTGGTCAGAGCCCGCGACCACCGGCTAGCCGCTGCCGTAGGATTACACACAAAAATATGTGTGTACATACATTTGTATAACTACGAATACTCCGACTAACTACACAGATTTTGATTAAGTGCCGTATTTCGGCTGCTGTTGATGCTAGTAATGCTGAGCAACGTCCATTGTTGGTTGCCAGTGGCGCTGATGGCGGTTTTGGTGGTGTTGGTTCGAGTGGTCAGTAACAGTCAGCAGCAGTAGGGGCTGCACGCTGTCAAGGCGTAACGGAGTAAAGTGCACAAATAAGCTTTTCGCATGGAAGATTGCATTTTTGGCTGGAAATATTGATGCTAGGTTAGATTAAACGAAATGTGGAGTGCGGAAGAGAACAAATGATACGGAAAACCACTGCTGGTATATTGACCATGACCACAAGTGCCAATAATAACAAACACAACCAAGCTCGCGAATATTAGGGAGAACTTATTTTGGCCGGTAAAGACAGGAAATTCAAAGAATTTAAAGAGTATTGCATGAAATTAGATGAAGCATGGAAATAGTTTAATTAATAAATTTTTAGTAGCAAGCAAAAACCGAATGAGTCGGAAACCAAGCTTTCGTATTATATTGAAGTCAATATGTATGCTTTTATCAAAAACTTGTTAGAAAAGTAGAAATTCTAGGTAAACATAAGGTTTGTTATTATAAAATGGTAGTAAGTGCTACTCACAGAGAATGTGAAGATCCCGATACCCCAATCGTTGACGACGGAATTGACGTTCCGCTACCCGTCCATGACGAGGTGAGAATAGCGATAACGCGGCTAAAGAACAATAAAGCCGCGGGCGCCGACGGACTGCCGGCTGAGCTATTCAAACATGGCGGCGACGAGCTGGCAAGGTGCATGCATCAGCTCCTATGCAAAATATGGTCGGATGAAAGCAACGGTGAATATCGCAGACGATGGAACGATGAGCTGTATGAGCTTTACGACGACATAGACATAGCACAGCGAATAAAGATCCAGCGGCTACGTTGGCTGGGTCATGTTGTCCGAATGGATACAAACGCTCCGGCTTTGAAAGTATTCGATGCGGTACCAGCTGGTGGTAGCAGAGGAAGGGGGCGGCCTCCTCTGCGTTGGAAAGATCAGGTGGGGAAGGACTTGGCTTCACTTGGTGTGTCCAATTGGCGCCGGTTAGCACGAGAAAGAAACGACTGGCGCGCTTTGTTAAACTCGGACAAAATCGCGTAAGCGGTTATCGCGCCAATTAAGAAGAAGAAGAGTAAGAGCTACTACGCCGGCCTCAGCCTTTATTGTTTATGACTACAGAAATGTGTAAATTTTTTTCTAAAATGTTAATTCTAGTTAATATATAATAATAATCCAACAGATTTTTTTTGACAGATCTCGCATGACTATCATATATATATGATATTATATTCACTGATATTTCATAATGGAAAAACTTGCGCCTAACGAACGTTTACAAATTGTACAATCTTGCATTACGAAAATCGACAATTAACGATAAGACCCATTTTTGGCTTAATGGCTACGTCAATAAGCAAAATTGTCGTATTTGAGCTGAAGAACAACCCGAAGCCATTGAATAAGGAGACGAAGCTGGCGCCAATGTAATAGTGAATGACGAACGCTATCGCGCCATAATAAACGACTTTTTGATTCCAATAAGACGGCGCTACTTGCATATAGCCCGTGAAATATTGGATTTACTGCGTCGTCGTTTCGGTGAGCCAAGACCACCAAAATCGTGTGACATCACATCTTTGGACTTTTATTCGTGGGGATATATAATATAAAGTCTAAAAGTTTTGTGGATAAACCAGCTTCGATTGAAGCATTGGAAGTTATTCTCGAGATACCGACCGAAGTCCTCCAGCGAGTCATTCAAAATTGGTGTTTACGAATGGCCGAATTACAGCGCAGTTGCGGGCAACATTTGAATGGGAATGTCTTGCAAAAATAAATATCAGAAATTATTCTACACAAAAATTATAAAAATTGCCCAATCAATTTGGATTATCGTTATTTATTTTCGTTATTTTATTTTATTTATTAGTGAAGCGAATGATAACAACTGAATTATTATTTCTTTAGTTTACAAATTCTTCTGTAAAACAATGCTTTAGCTGTAAGAAAAGTTTTTTTAAAAAATTTGTATATTAAAAGATATAATTATAAGGACAAAGATATATTTAAAAAAAGGAAAAAATAGGCACGAAAAATATTCAATAAGCATACTATAAATAAATTTGTTAAAATGCATAAAATTTTTAGTTAAATTTTGTTTTCTTCTCGCGTGCCAATTTACTTTTAGTAATCAGTCATAGTCATTCTTTATCCAGCGTTTCTTCCGCTATAGACTGGGAAGTAAACGCGCTTTGGAAGGGTTAGGTTAGGTTAGGTTGGTATGATTGCCCAAGGAATGAGCACACTTGGACGAGGAAAAACGGATTCGTCCTTTGTGATACGATTATGAAGGAAGTGAAGTGAGAGAGAAAGGCCGATGGGATGCGGGAAGAGGGCGGTGAGTGATGGTGCTGGGATGGTAAGGAGGGTGGTGGCTTAGAGTGTATGGATTACGAACGATGACTGTGCTGCGTTTGCGTGAACCGCTTTGTGCTGCTGAGGAAATTCATCAAATTTCCAATGTCAACGCCTGCTATATCAGCAGGCGCAGCAAAGAAGTAAGAGCCAAGATGCCTGAATCTGAGCCCCGCCAGAGCAGGGCAACTAAGAGAAGGTGCTGAGATGATTCCACCTCATCCTCCATACAACAATCACAAAAGGGACTTGAGGTAATTCCAAGCCTCATAGCATGCATTCCTCGCGCATAATGACCTGTGAGAAAACTCACGAGATTCGAGAGCTGATATTTAGTCAACCTCAGAAGCTCGCCCGAGTGCCCCCGGTCCACACGTGGCCAGAAAGATTTCGCAACCTCACAAGTTTGTGTACTTGCCCAACGCTCGCTGGGTTGGCGCGATGCCCATCTTTCCAGGAGCAGACCGCAGGTAGTCAGGAGGATTCCAATTCTCTCCTTTCGCGGGGAGACACCTCACATGTCCCTTGTCTGGCCAGCTCATCCGCCTCGCAGTTTCCCGCAATGTCGCTGTGACCAGGAATCCAGATGAGGCTAATGTCAAAGAAATCGGACGCAGTCGAAAGTAAGGTCAGGCATTCCCTGAATTGAAAGAGGAAGAACACAAAGACACGAAACCTGATTGTAGGTCGGCTCTAAAATTTTAAACGGAGTGGGAGCGGGTATCTTCTGTTCAAAATAGGACCCTTGAGCGTCAATACACCGGTGGTAGTGGTCCTTTCACTGCAGGAAACATTTTTTAAATGCATCCGCAGGAATCGCGTTCAATTCGGCTGTCACAGTTTTTTGGATCGCCTCGATGGAGTCGAAACGCCTCCCCTTCAGCTTTCTTTTCAGGCGCGGGAACAAGAAGAAGTCCGGAGAGGACAGGTCTGGGCTGTAGGGAGGGTGGGGAAGCACCGGAACCCCCATCTTGGCCAATGCAGAGGTGCAGAGGAAGGCGGTGTGCGCCGGCGCATTGTCGTGATGAAGGGTCCAATTGTTGACGAGATCGGACCGAACCCGGGCGACGCTGTTTTTCACCCGAAGGAGCACTTCTTTGTAAAATGCCGCATTTACAGTGCTTCCTGGAGGTACTAACTCCTTGCGCACGATGCCTCGAGAGTCGAAAAAGATGATCAGCATGGTTGCTTCAACGATCGCTGCATTTTCGTCACTGCAATATCCTAACACACTTTTAAAACAGCTTTCGCGCGCGGAGCGATGTTGAGAGCACCGCTGTTGCCAGCGAACTGGGACCGGTTTCTAGTGGAAGGGGAAGGTCCAACGATCATTTTCCCCACCAGCCGATTCGGTTGATCGCTTGGCAGACGCTCCGCGCGGGAAGGCTCATTACTTTTCAATCAAACCCTGTATATATAAGTGGCGCTTACACCCTCTTTTCGGTGTTGGGCCGAGCGTGGTGTGCGTCTTGATGTTGTTCCACAAATGGAGGGACCTACAGTTTCAAGCCGACTCCGAACGGCAGATATTTTCATGAGGAGCTTTTTCATAGCAGAAATGAACTCGGAGGTTTGCCATTGCCTGCCGAGGGGCGACCGATATTAGAAAAATGTGTTTCTTAATTTTGGTGTTTCACCGAGATTCGAACCCACGTTCTCTCTGTGAATTCCGAATGGTAGTCACGCACCAACGCATTCGGCTACGGCATGCCTCTAATGGTCCGATAGATAGAATACCGAATGATTTTAATAAAATTTGATTTGATTTTTAATCTTCTAAACAAGCTTTCAAATTTCACTGAATGAATTAACTGATAAGTATGAAGTCTTTTATTTTTCTAGATTTAGAAATAATATAAAACTTACAGTTTTTGACGTTTGAAAATCTCCTCGAGCCAACGCAGGAAGTGTAAGGAATACGCAAGGGAAATGCTTGGAAACGCCTTCAACTCTTTAACTAACGCAATATTCATAACTAATTTCCATGAGTCTTAAATTCATATTCAAGAAAAAATCGCTGTAAAACTTACTTTAATACTTTTTTTTCAGTAAAATTTAATAGTTTTTTAAAGGTGTGGTAGATAACATTTTTCATTTTATATCCATAAAAAATAGCCACACCAACATTGGCTCTAAATAAGTGCCGTAAATGCACATGCCATTTACTTTGAGCTGAACCTGCTTCATGTGTCGGTGTTTGTCAATGTGTTTATAATCCTCTTATTGTTGAAATAATTTTAAATCATTAGATGGTAATTATAATAGAGGGAAAATTTTAAAATTACGTAATTTTTCGAAGACGAAATTTTTAAACCAACAATACCGCAAGGAAAATATTTTACTTTTAATTCATTAAGAAAGCCTGTTATGAATTTAGTTTATATGAAATAAATGTTGCTAGTTTTACTTAAGATAAAAGTGTTTGTATTTTTATTTCTTCATGCTTTTTTGTCAAACATTTCTCTTTTTCAAATATTAAAAAAGTAAATTAAAAATTGGAAAACCAGCAACGCTTTCAATCCAAGACTCCACACATCCTGATAAACGCTCCGGTGAGCGTGAGGAATGAACGAAGTTCTTTTTAGCATTTTATGCATAATTTATAATTGTACACTTTTGTTAACCTAATTACTTTGGAAAAAAATTAAAAGTGGTTTCTTATATGCACATTTTTAAAAAGTGACATGTCGAAGGCAAGATTAAGCTATACCTCTATTTGTGCAATTGGGTTGTGCCCACAATTTGAATTTCGAAAATAACCATAACTTGGAAGCAGACGCTCCCCCACTCTTCATCAAACAATAAAACAAATAGACACGCTCTTAAAAATTGAATACACGCTTTATCAGCGTCTTTTCTATTAGTTATAAGCTTAGAATTTAATATAATTTTAATATTATTGGCGCATACACCCTGAATGGGGTGTTCTCCTCCTCCTATTTGGGGTGTACCTGTAGATGTTGGCGAAACCTTCGATTTTAAGCTGACTCCGAACGGAAAATTTTGTGTGAGGAGCTTTTTCATGGCTGAAATACTCGTATACCCGGAGGTTCGCCATTGACTGCCAAGGGACCACCACTATTAAAAAAAAACTTTTTCTATAATTTGGTGTTTCATACCTGGATATTTGACCTTTTGGACTTTGCATTGGTAGTCAAGCGCTCACGCATTCGACTACGGCATCCACCATTCATTTATCTATACAATAAAATTTTACAGAATTAGGGAAACTTTTTTAAATTTACCACTTTTTTCCTCAAATATACCACTCAGATATTGATTTTCTCTTGTGTGAGAAAAAAAATTAAATTTTGTCTGTGTCTGTGTTCCATAATATAGGGTCCGCCATATAACTTTACGGAATTAAAAATGCTATAAAAAAGAATCTACTCAATATTTTTCCAAACTGTTTTTTTATTTTGAAGTACAATCCTTCCGGTTAATGATGGAACACAAAATTACGCAAAATTCGTCTAAATGATGTCTTCGAAATGTCCAATTGTTGAGAACGACGGTGAACTGATGTTTCTGGGGATTCACGAACACTCTCGGCCACAGCAGCAATATTTTCGGGTGTACGCGCGGTTTTGGGTCGGTCACGCGTTGGCTTGTCAAGAAGGAACCCAGTTTCTCTTACTTTTTTCGCAAAGTAACGCACATACGCTTCATTCGGTGCTTTTCTTCTTCCCATTGTCGTACCTATTTTTCGTACACATTCTGCAACATTACCATGATTTTCGAAGTAATGTCGCAATATTTCCCAGCGTTCTTTGAGCGTATACACAACCATTTTCGTTCAGCGGAAGAATAAAACTAATTTTCTGTCAAACGACACCTAAGTGTTACCATTCTTCAAATAATACCTAGTTCAAATCCGTAACGATAATGGCGGGCCCTGTACATATATATATATATATATAATTGGCGCGTACACCCCCTTTTGGGTGTTTAGCCGAGAGCTCCTCCACCTATTTGTGGTGCGCGTCTTGATGCCGTTCCACAAATGGAGGGACTACAGTTGTAAGTCGACTCCGAATGGCAGATATTTTTTTAAGTGCTTTTCATGGCAGAAATACCCTCGGAAGCTTGCCATTGCCTGCCGAGGGGCGACCGCTATTAGAAAAATGTTTTTCTTAATTTTGGTGTTTCACCGAGATTCGAACCGACGTTCTCTCTGTGAATTCCGAATGGTAGTCACGCACCAACCCATTCGGCTACGGCGGCACAGAACTACAATGCAGACATAACAGTTTTAATATTTAAAAATGTAAAAGGGACGTTTAGATATAAATAGTAAAAGCGTTAATTTAGTATATAAATATATTTAAAGGTCCTTTCGAAAGAGATAATTGGCTATGATCACGCAATTCCCTGCATTTCACATCACTGAAAGGTTACTCTGGAAAAATTGCCAAGTAAATGTAACAGCAGTGTTGAAATATACATACTACGGAATTAGATATTTCATAAGCTTTTACTACTTAACATGCGCTAACAAATTCAGTTAAAACTATTTGTTGAGTTCAATTTAATATTAGTTAAAATACTTTAATGTTTTTCAACTTTTGTTATTTGTTATAATTTTCTGTGAATTAAGTAGGTTTTGTTTGTAAAGAAATGTGTATAAATACGGAACATTTTGTAAAATAAAGGTGAGAAAAAATTGTAATTTTGAATCAGAAGCAACATATTTTAAATTGGGAATTTTTGCCGCAATATCATCGCTACAATAACCAACAGGAATTTGTGCTCATCGTTAGTGAGGTCCTTCGTTCTGGATATTTCATCGCTTCAATCAACTTGGTCCTATCGCAACATCAAGAATTAAGGATTCTCGCTGCAAACGAATTTATAGCCGCCTTCAAAGATTCTTCCCGCATCAATTTCTTCCTGCAACATTATTGGTTCTCCCCGCAACATTTTTGGTCCTTCGAGCCGGATATAGTCACTCCGCTTGCCTTTTGCATGTACGCATTCGCTTGTGTACATACATACGCGTAGCAAAAGGCGCAACGAATATTAAGAAAATTATTTTTGTGCATTAAATCGTGTGTACGTTTGTGCAGCCGTTCCTGCATTTAACATCGCGAAAATTCTAAAAACCCGTCGTTTGCTTTTCTGTCACATTAAAAATGTCGAATTCTACTAAAACGCGCGATTCCGCTCTCAATGCCATTAAACGGTATATGGCAAAAAGTATTGATGAGGCATTCACTATGGATGCAGAGAATATTGCAAGCTATCTTCAGTTATTGAGTGAACAGTGGGTTCGTTTTAACGTTGCTCAAGACGCTGTAGAAATTACTTGTGGTGCCGATGTTATTGAAATTGAAGAAAATGTGCGTATCCAAGCCGAAACTTGGTACTCTACAGCTTCAGCTAACTTTAGCCGCGTGAAAAATTGTCGTACTAAATCGCAAGATAGCTCCACAAAGGCATCTGTGTCCACGGTTATACGTTTACCGAAAATGGAGTTGCCCACATTCTCCGGTGACTCTACAGAATGGATTGGTTTTTTCGACGCGTTTTCTTCGTTAGTTGATAATAACTCTGCTTTATCAGATGGACAAAAGTTGCACTATCTCCGAAGCTGCTTGAAAGGTGACGCGTTGAAAATTATCAGTGGTTTTAAAATATGTGACGCAAATTACGTTGAAGCTTGGGGTCTATTAACATCGCGGTATAAGGTTATTCGTGTAATTGTGGAATCTCACCTTCGCGCGTTGGCTGAAATTAAAAGAGCTACGCATGACAATGCTGACGCGATCAAAGGTGTAATTGATGCGTTCCAACAGCATATTCGCGAGCTTAAAGCGTTGGGTCGTCCGATTGAGTTTTGGGATGATTGGTTGGTACATGAGGTCGTCAGTAAGTTGGCATTCGAAACGCGTAAGCAGTGGGAGTTATCGCTCGTTAGTGATGATCCTCCATCTTTTGAGCAACTAATAACATTTTTAGAGATAAGATGCCGATCGTTATCGATGTTTTCGTCGTCAACAACATCAGTACCAATTAAGGTTAAAACTGCATTAGCAAGCAAGTCGACAAATGTGTTCCACACGGTATCAAAACAAAGTAACGTGTGTGCATATTGTAGTGGACCTCATAAAATTTACAGTTGGAAAAATTTCGTGAATTGGACTTGTCTACAAAATCACAGTTCGTGAAGCAAGGTCGCATATGCTTCAACTGCTTAAGTTTAGGTCACTATAAAGACCGTTGTAATAGTGCTTCCACTTGCCGTATGTGTAAACAACGTCATCACACTCTGTTGCACGGTGCTTTGCAGTCAACGACCGTTACCGCAGTGAACAATTACGCGACGCATTCGTTATGCGCTGCTGACGCCACATCAAAGGTAAGCGCAAAAGCTTTTGAACTTCCAGCAAGCGTCGACGTTCCACGCGTTTCTTCATGCTTGAACTCGAGCTCCAATCCACCCATAGCTGTAGAAAGAGTTGTGCTGTTATCCACCGCATTAGTGAAGGTACGCGACTGTTCTGGTAATTGGCAGCCCGCACGTGCACTTTTCGATTCTGGTTCACATGCTTCCTTTGTAACCGAAGCGTGTGTGCAACGCTTAGGCCTGCCACGATCAACATCTGAAGTTAACATTACTGGAATTGGGTCAGCGCAAGGAGGACGAGCTAGAGGTGAAGTATCACTTTCTCTTTCTTCTTTCTCTACAAATCAATGCTTTACTGTCAAAACGTTAATTCTGTCTAAAATTACAAGCGACTTGCCAACACAGACTATAGCTACTTCATCGTGGCCACATATCCGAGGTTTGTTTTTAGCCGATCCCCATTTTATGAAGCCTGGACGGGTCGATATATTGATTGGAATGGACGTTATGGATCAACTGATCCGTACAGAACTTCGTAAGGGTCCATCTGGAGCTCCTATGGCTCAACTGA
The DNA here is from genome assembly GCF_028408465.1 of Anastrepha ludens. NCBI lineage: Eukaryota > Metazoa > Arthropoda > Insecta > Diptera > Tephritidae > Anastrepha > Anastrepha ludens. The sequence continues at coordinate 57,211,314 of NC_071501.1, forward strand.
CGGTCGTTGGGTGGACTCTGTTTGGAAGCGTGAATGGATCTGAGCCTGATATGCCACGCTTACAGTCGTTACATTGCGATGTTCATTTGGATCGAGCATTGAACAAGTTATGGGAGTTAGAGGAAGCTCCGCAAAAAACGTATCTTACGCATGAGGAGCGTTACTGTGAAGACCATTTTGAAACAACGCATCGAAGGGAACCTAACGGACGGTTTGTCGTCGAATTGCCGCTGAAGCCCGATGTAGCTCTGGGAGAGTCGCGAAACTTTGCTATCCGGAATTTGTTACGACTTGAAAGAAGACTCGCTTGTGACTCCGATCTTCGTTTACGCTACAATGAATTCATGAATGAACTTATTGACATGAAACATATGCAGGTCACGTCAGAGACTATGAATCCAACGTATTATATGCCTCATCATCCTGTTTTAAAGGAAAGTAGTACCACGACCAAATTGAGGGTTGTATTTAACGCGTCCGCAAAATCAACTTCCGGAAATTCGCTGAATGACGCATTATTTATAGGACCTCAATTGCAGGAAGATTTATACTCCATCTTACTTCGCTTTAGAACACACCGCTATGCTGTAACAGCAGATGTCGCCAAAATGTATCGTCAAATCTGTGTATCCTTAAAACACGCCGATTTGCAACGCATCGTATGGCGTAACCACCCATCCCTGCCTATCCAAGATTTTCGCATGGTTCGCGTAACGTACGGAGTGGCAGCTGCGTCTCATCTAGCTATCCGATCACTTCAACAGACGGCAAGAGATTCGTCGAATGGTTGTGCTAGGGCTGTTAGTGTTATTCTCAAGGGTTTTTACATGGATGATCTACTTACTGTTGCATCTAGTAAAGAAGAACTTCGATTGTTGCAGCAAAATATTTCCGAAATATTGAGGGAAGGGGGGTTTGAACTTCGTAAGTGGGCATCGAACTGCGCTGAACTAATCGCAAGCATTTCCAATGCATCTACGAACATATCACATTATATTGTCGACGATAAGGATGTTCATGCTTTAGGTCTTATCTGGAACACAGAAGGAGACTATCTCACGTTTGTTATTAACTTGAGGGAACCGCCAGTTAAGTTGACCAAGCGCATGTTTCTATCAGATGCAAGTACGCTCTTCGATCCTCTGGGCCTACTTGCTCCCGCTACTATAAATTCAAAAGTTTCAAGACATATGGCGCACTAAGGTAGGTTGGGATGATATCATTCCTGAGTCTATCGCAACGAAGTGGTTGGAGCATCGCATAGAGCTCAAGCAATTGGCACATTTGAAGGTGAACCGTTGGTTTGGTACTGAAGTAGCTGGGTCATTTACGCAATTGCACGTATTCGCAGACGCGTCCGAGCGCGCTTACGCCGCTGTCTTGTATTCACGAACAACACAAAGCGACGGTAGCATTACTGTGTCATTAATTTCGTCGAAAACCAAGGTAGCTCCGCTTAAGCCGACAACGTTGCCATGTCTTGAATTATGCGCCGCTCATCTTGCTGCTAAACTAGTGCGAAGCGTGCTGCACTGCTGGTCTGAACTCCGTTATCCGCTTTTCGCTTGGACTGATTCTACTATAACATTGGCATGGTTACAAGCTCACCCCAGCAGATGGGTGACATTTATAGCCAACCGCGTAGCTGATATTCAAGAAGTTTTGCCTCCCGAATGTTGGAACCACGTTCGTTCTGAACAGAATCCTGCAGATTGTGCTTCAAGAGGTATAACTCCCTCCGAATTATTACGTCATCAATTGTGGTGGGCTGGTCCTATTTTCCTGAAAAGCACTGAACAATTGTGGAAGCAGAAAAAATCTAAAGAGCACACTACAGAGCTGGGCATACGAAAGAGTATTCGTGCCCATGTGATTAATTCTACAGATTATTGGTCCGTGATGACAAAAATACTCATCGTATTCTAAGCTGCGTCGAGTTATTTCCTATGTTTTACGTTTTTTGACTAACATTCGGGCTAACAGACGGCTTGATGTTATAAAGCGTTTTGGTACACCGAGCTGCCAAGAGTTATTTGAAGCTGAACTTCGCCTAATAAGGTATACGCAACGGTTTTATTTTTCTAATGAAATTTCTCTTTGCAGCGCTAAAAGACCAATCCCACTTCGCAGTAGTCTTTTGCGTCTGCAGCCCTTTCTGGATGAGACTTGTGTTCTACGTGTTGGAGGAAGAATAAAAAATGATGAAGTCGCTCCAGATGTTAGGCATCCCATTATCTTGCCTAAGAATTGTCCGCTTGCTAAGTTAATAATCTGCGAAATACACAAGGTTACTTTGCACGCTGGGCCCCGCATTATGCAAACTGTCTTGCAACGTCGTTATTGGGTTATCGGCGCTCGTAGCTTGATCCGTAATATATACCATAAGTGCGTGAAATGCACTTATTTGAACCGCAATCTTACCACACAAGTCATGGGTGATCTACCTGTCATTCGCACAACCTACGCCCGTTGTTTTACTCACACTGCTGTTGACTTCGCTGGACCTTACCTCTACAAATTCATCCAAGGAAGAGGAGCTAAGGCTACCAAAGGATACATCTGTTCGTTCATATGTATGTGCACTGGTGCGATGCATCTCGAATTTGTCGAGGTTTTTGTAAGGTCATGACATCAGATAACGGTACAAATTTCGTTGGAGCCGAGAAGGAGTTGCGCATTGCATTTCAATAGTGCATGGCTGATATTAAACTTCGCTCTTTCTTTGCGGACTCGAATATCGAATGGCGATTTAATCCACCGGCTGCTCCCCATATGGGAGGTTGCTGGGAGACCGGAGTCAAACGTGTTAAGTATCATTTAAAACGCGTATTAGGAGAAGTTCCACTATCATACGAAGAGTTCAACACACTTTTGACTGAAATAGAAGCTTGCGTAAACTCTCGCCCACTCTGTGACAACTCTGAAGCTGCTGGTGACTTAGAAGTTTTAACTCCCGGACATTTCATAGTCGGTGAACCGCTTAAGTCAATACCGGAACCTGAGGGTCAAGGGTTTCGTGGAAATCTTCGACAGCGATGGCAAGCAATTTCTGCCATGAGGCAACATTTCTGGCGCCGTTGGAGAGACGAGTACCTCGTGAGCTTACAACGTCGAACTAAATGGTTTCGTTCTTCACGCAACATTGAAGAAGGGGATGTGGTTGCTGTATTCAACGAGCCTAATCCTCCGACGAAGTGGACGATTGCACGAGTGATCAAATGCCATCATGGTACCGATGGACGCGTAAGAGTAGTTACGTTGAAAACACCGCATGGCGAATTGGTTCGCCCTATAGTCAAACTTTGCCTTTTGCCAACGAAAGGAGATTTATTTCATGAAGAAACTAATAACTTATCGTAAATGTTTTTCAAGGCTTTTCATTTTCTTTTTAATATTTTATTTTGAACTTATTCAGATAGTTCAAGGGCGGCGGTATGTTGAGTTCAATTTAATATTAGTTAAAATACTTTAATGTTTTTCAACTTTTGTTATTTGTTATAATTTTCTGTGAATTAAGTAGGTTTTGTTTGTAAAGAAATGTGTATAAATACGGAACATTTTGTAAAATAAAGGTGAGAAAAAATTGTAATTTTGAATCAGAAGCAACATATTTTAAATTGGGAATTTTTGCCGCAATATCATCGCTACAATAACCAACAGGAATTTGTGCTCATCGTTAGTGAGGTCCTTCGTTCTGGATATTTCATCGCTTCAATCAACTTGGTCCTATCGCAACATCAAGAATTAAGGATTCTCGCTGCAAACGAATTTATAGCCGCCTTCAAAGATTCTTCCCGCATCAATTTCTTCCTGCAACATTATTGGTTCTTCCCGCAACAGTTTTGTAGCTGCATACAGGATTCTCCCCGCAACACTATTATTAAAATATAGTAATCTTACTCTATTTCTGTAGTACTAATCGTAATTTTTATTACTCTAGTTCTAACCGTGACAGAAATTCTGTAGAGAAACTGAAAGTCTGATTCAATGAAAAAGTCCATAGGCTTAATTAGTCTGAATTAGAAGACTCATATTTTTGTTAGTATGTTAAATATGTGCATGTTTCTAAATGGAGAAATGATCACTCTCGTTTTCTTAACGCCATCTTTCTATAAAAGAAATTAACAACTTTATAATGGGTATAAGTCGTGCTCGCTTCATACCTATACTTTTGTCTCTATTGTCTTTGTCTACTATTGTCTCTCATAAGTTTACTCATTTTAATCGTCATTACGCAACACTACGAGTACATTTATTGCTTCATATATTCATAGTGTACCGTATATTCGTATGTTATTTACTGAGGTACACTCTTTTGCATCAGATTTGCAAAAAAAAAACGCCCGAAATCGGCTATATTTTACCTTCACTTACAGTTACTCCATTTGGTTTGGACGTTTCGTTTTATTCAAGCCGAATCCATACAAAGGGATAGCAGTGTTACAAAACCCAAATTTGTTATTGTATTTTTGTTTTGCACGTATTTTCTTTTAACGATTTGTGAGTTTCAGTGTCAAAATTCCAATCCAAATGGAAACAAACAAGCGAAATAACAGCAAAAAATCGCTTTGTCATTGAAACCACCAGATCGCAAAAAAAAAAATAGATCAGCTATTCTGCTATTATTACCTGGTGTTGATGCTATCTTATGTTTTTGATGCAGTTTGACGTTTTCCAAGTATTGTACTTTACACAGAGAACGTATATTTATCTACGTTCCCTGCTTTAGAGGGGACCATTCACTATAGCATCTGTTTTTTAGAAAACTACTAAGAACTTCAAATTAAAGCGGATAAGTGTTGTTGCTTTCCACGGTGTTCGCCAATTTTCTTGTGTCCTTTGACGGACGCAAAAATAACGTAGCTATTATTAGGTCTCTTCTTTTCGCCAAACGTTAATGATTAACGTTCTCTGAGCAAGTGGCGAATGGATGAAGCAACTGGTATAAATAAACATATCGTCCCCTTAGTATTAAAATAGCCTATACATTTTTTGATGTTTTGAGAAAATGAATTTCAAACTTTTTGTCGAAAGTAGCTCTCACTCAAATCTCGTTATGTCTGTAAATATTTATTATTTTTTGACTGACGTTTTGACCCACTTTGTGGAACTAGAATTTGACAAAATTTTGACCACATATAAAATCGACGATGGAGAATCCAAAATTCAATAAAAAAATAATAGCCTATGAGCACATAGGCTATTGTTATACTAAGGGGACGATATATTAGCAACGCTGGAAAAGAGCTACCACGAATTCGATTTGTTTATGAAAATAAGAAGTTATACCAGTTTTATGACGTAAAACTATACTCGTTAGCGGCGAATCATGCTCGATAACTTCGTCGCTGCTTTTACATGCAAATTTTTCGTCAAGTTAGCTGAACAGAGAGGTGGCAAATAGCAGAGGCTTATTATTGTCATACGCTATAAAAGTCGCTTTCGTTTCAAAGCAATGACAGCACGGATACCCTTACATACATATATACAAATAGCTCAACTTGCAAATTCTTCCAGCTAAAATAGACGAGTTTACATGCATTGCAATTTATGAATTGAATCATCTGGTATTGACGTTGTGTGTGTTTCCTTACAATACTTTAAAAATAAATGGCTTAAAAAAATTTGAATTCCGAATTTTAATGTCCAGAATATCAGATATAAATTTGTTTCCCTTTACAGAATTTAGAAAATAGAGAACTGTGACCGAAAAGTATTTAGTTTGCTTAGAATTTGTTTCACATTTTTTTAGAATTTTCGCTAGAAAGAGTATTATAATGCAAAATTTAGGACCACACTTTTCTCAATTATTTACCTTCGCTGTTAAATTGAATTACTCTTTAAAATACTCTTTACCATCCCCTTTTACCAGGAACGGGCATTCGTAGGTAAAAAATCGGCGTGAAAAAAATATTTCTGGTTTCATTCTACATAAAAGTGTTATTTCTTACCAAACCATTATTTTAAGAGTCAATAAACCCATTCTGTGGTAAATTTTTGACCTTTACGGCCAAATTGATTGGGTTTTTTCCACAAAATATGCCCAGTTTTGTTTGCCCATCTTATTTTGCATCCCCAAGGGAGTCACAAAAGTAATCTCTTTTGCAAATCCCATACAACCCGTCTTCATACAATTATAATGAATTTAGCCATTAGCAAAAATTACAAAAGGTTTCCACTCAACAATCAATGTACAAGTATAGACCTTCATTTCTAATTTTGAGAGCGACACTGCGTTCGCTTTAAAATCATACCGCCCCCCCCCCATCGTTTCACATTTTGCTCATTTTGTTCCATTTGTTGCATCAGTAGGCCTAGCAAGTGCTTATATAATTTGTATTTATTTGCGTTTTATAGATTTAACTTTTGACTTTATCGCATCAGAAACGATGCAATAATGCTCACGGACGGTCACAAAGGCAAAAGGCAAGGAAGTACACTTACAGAGCACTTCGCTTCATACTTACATAACGAACTGTAAGGGCATCAACGCCATATTTCGCGACAACTGCTCGTGGCTTTTCCAGGTGGGTGAGTACATCACTTGTAAGTATTTGCTATTGCCGAGTTCAGGAGGCTCACGTGGAACGGAGAGAAGGTGATACAGCTTTCATTGCTTCCAAAAAGATTCAAAATTAATTTGAAAACTTTTGAATGTTTCATTTTGTTGCCACATCCCTTATACTTGAACATTTCATTTCCTTGGATTTTTTTTTTCTTGTCCCGCGGAGTGTTATTTGTTTTTATTACTGTTTACTCACCTGAAAGGTATTTTTATTGTTATTCTGCTGCTGATAGTACAGTGAAGATTCAACAATGTCTTCGCGATTGAGGTGAAGGACCAAGTAGTAGCACACACAGGAAACCACAATGCAACTTCTTCTTCTACTTCACATTTTTAACAAAACCACCTCCATCAATAACTCCATCAAGGAGCATCTCAGCCATTTTTTAGACTTGGCTTGAGTTGTTATGACTTTTATGAAAACTTTTGTACAACATGACAGAAAATTAATTTCACAGCTAACTTTATAAACATTGCATTTTCATAAAATAAAATAAAAAATAAAAAAATATTAAATGTACATATACTTATATATGTATTTTTGCTTCGGTTTCTAAGACAATAATTTAAGTAAACATATAAAAAAATGCTTTTGTACGCTAATAATACAAATGCATAATAACAGTACACAACGAAAATTAATGAATTTTCCTTATATAATAATAGACTAGAAGTATTACATAGAAGCCTCTCTATGCTTGGATATAAAATTTAATGTAATGCTCATAGAGGAACCATAGATATTACATATATTTACTAAATACATATGGTATGATGGGTCGGGCATGAAACATCAAATATGGAGAAGTTTTTTCTAACAGCGGTCACCCCTCGGTAGGCGTCGGCATATCTCCTAGTTTATTTCTGCCACTGTTTTCTTTTTTTCAATATTCACAAAGTGTCCATACAATATATGTATAATAAAACATGGATTTTCTAATAACACGTCTACTCAGTAAGCAGCTTTCTTGTTCACGCTTGACAAATCGGCTTAACAAGACACCTGGTTGCTAAAACTAGAAGTTGTGAGTAAAAGTAAAGGAAAAGTAAAATTTGTAGAAAAAAAATTCGTTTTTCAAACTGGTGTGCTTTTGAGACACTAGTCGTTCAGGGGATTGTAGAAATATGTCCAGCACCCGCATGACATGGATTGTCAGGATACAATCGGCTTAATTCAGGAATACTTATTTTTTGGCAATGCACGCAAATGGTGGACTTTTTGACAATGCAATTCAAATATAGGTTGGAAAATACTTACTAGGCAAGGGTGCTTTAAACATACATAAATTATCAAGCAGTGTGGATTCACGAGTATAAGTAGCAATTTTCCAAAACAAGAATGTGTCAATCAACTCAAAATTTTAAGAAATAAATTCAAAATAAGTGGTTAGTAATGAAAAGTGGTTGCGTATGCTGATGATGTGGTACTAATGGCGTCAGGAATGTGTTCCAATACGATCAGTGGAATCATTCAAAGGGCGCTAGACGAGATTAACTCTTTGGCCATAGACTGTGGCCTAAGTTTAAACCCGCGTAAAACAGAACTTATGCTATTTACCACCAGATAAAAGGTGCCAATTTTTACTCTACCAAATACTAACGGACAAACTCTCTCCCTTTCAACCAGTGCAAAGTAATTAGGGAAAGAAGATGGGGTCTTCAACCCAAGTATGGATACATTATGGTTATATTAGTCGGTTGTACGAACAATTCTATCGTATGACTCGGTGATTTGGAGGAAAGCTCTAGAGAGAGAATGCAATATCAAATAACTTAGCAGAATACAAAGATTAGCCTATGCAACAACAGTCATGCCCTAGGGAGGCTCTGAACGCATTGACACACGTTATTCCAATAGACCTACACGGGCCGCGGGCCGCTGCAAATAAAACACTTATGGTCATGTCAGTCTATTATTGCGACAAATTCAGTCAAACAGGGAGAGGATTGACTACCTCGGACGGTAACATTCAATAAGAATTTTGTCACTCTCTTTCCATCTAATGTAATGTAATAAGGGATTCTCACTTAACAACTTCGGCACTACAGTCTATACAGAGGGCTTCAAGATGGAATGTGGTGTTGGAGCAGGTATATATTCTCAAGACTTAAAACTGAAAAATCTGTGCATCTCCCCAATGACTGCAATGTCTTCCAGACGGAAGTACTGGCAATTGGGGAAGGCAACTATGGGAGTAGGCTACTAATCGCAGGTTTCACTTTTAAGGGCACTATCGCTTCCTTTGGATAGCCAAGCTGTAATCCAGGCACCGGATTCAGCTACAACAACTTCTAAACTGGTGGAACAAAGTATAAATAGCCTTACCACCTTGATTGAAAACCATAAAGTTACCTTAATCTGGGTCCCCGGACATCGGAGCATTGAAGGGAACGAAAAAGCTGATGAACTGGCAAGAGGGGGATCTGCCATCAAGTGTAGTCAAGAATACAATTTCCCTAAGCAATCGTCAACTTTGATGACAACATGAAACGACGGGATGAATGGAGACTAACGGCATAACTGGATTTTGGTATGTCGGAGAACATATAGCCAAAATGGGAATCCCTCACAACCCATACTGTCATAGTTGTAAACAACCGCAGAAAAAAGAAACAATCTTCTATTTCCTCTGCGAATGCCCTGCCCTATGGAAGACAGAATGTTTACCCTGGGTTAACCGCAGCTCGAGAGGCTCGAACAACTGTCTCGTTTAGAGGTCAACAACCTGATAAGGTTCCTGAACCGCTCAGATTGGATATAGTCATACTGTAAATAACCGTTAAACAAGTTTGTAACGAGGATGTGGCAACAAAGTGGTGCGGAAGCGCTATTTCACTTGAAATTAATTCTTATTTTAAAATCTTATTAAGTCTTAAACGCGTTTTCTTCATCTAAGCGTAACTCTGAACGGGTGTTCGTCAGATGTTTTGTCTTCTCTGCTTCATTCCAATTTTTTTTTCTTCTTCGGTACTCCATGGGGGTTAGGATATGCTCAGAAGCGAGTTTCTCGTACGAAGTGGGGTAATAGATTACGCTACTCTAGTTATTGGTATCACTACGAGTATCAGTCGCCAGCGAGTCCAATAACGATAAACCACCACACGAAGAACACCGTTATATTATTATTATTCCATAATCAAGCCTCAAGTATGGATTCTTGTTGCACTAACTAACTACAATAACAAGTTCCACTTATAGCTTAGTGTGGGGTTGAGATAGCGAAGTATTGAGCAAGATTATGCCAAATGTAGTAGCCAAATGTATACTCGTATGGTGAGTTTTTGCAAATAAAATATTGCGACCAAAATTAGTTTAAGGTTTTGGCTTTGCATAATTTGATCTAATGAATTTTGAAATATAAAATACGACCGTCTCAGCTGTATGTATATAACAAAATAAGCCAGACAAACAATATATTTCCTCTTAGCGAACATACAACAATTGCTTTGGTGCAATTTTACATGGCTGCCAAAAAACAAAATTAAATTGTAAATTTTCTATCAGCAATTTTTCTTCTCCTAATCGAAAAATTGGTATGCCAAGCTGGCATGAATACCAAATATATGATCTAACCGCTTGCTGCACGGCAATCCTTATTGAAACATTCAGCATGTAAGACCAAACGCTGGATATGTATGTATGTACCATCGTTTTCAACAGCATGTTGGTGCCATATAATTTGCATACACACATACATGTGCATACGCAGTTCCCATTTTGACTAACATCTCGGCAGTCAAACGAACGAGTACTAGTTCTGGACTACCTTACTTTCAGTTTGTTTTGCACCAGAAGTAGTTCGTTTTCTACCATTTTTCAATGCAAGCTATTTTTATAAAATGCTATGAAATGTCCAATTGTCAGCTTATGAATCAAGGCTATACCAGTTAACAAACTAGTTCACAATGTATAAAAAATTTGATGATTTACCCGCTTAGCATTTAATCTGATCCTCATTTCGTTTATCCTTAACGTTTGAAGCATTTTAATATGTAATTGCTATTATTTACTGGCGTACCGCTGGGAGCTCAGAGTGCCAAGAGAAATAAATTCCATTCGGATCGATGCCTGGCTTTAAGCTTTATTTGCGGGCATCTGAGCGAGTAGTCAGATGTCGTGAATTCATCGTGCATATCAAAGACCCTTTGGGTCGACTTCTAGGGCGTCAGCCTTATGGATTCCAGTCTAAGCACATTCTGCTGATGTCAGTTAAGGTTTTCACATAACACATGCGAGGAAAAGTCCCGGGCCAAACACATATATATAAAATTGGCTCGTATATATATAATTGGCGCATTCACCCTTTTCTTGGGTGTTTGGCCGAGCTCCTCCTTCTATTTGTGGCGTGCGTCTTGATGTTGTTCCACAAATGGAGGGACTACAGTTTTAAGTCGACTCCGAATGGCAGATATTTTTTTAAGTGCTTTTTCATGGCAGAAATACGCTCGGAAGTTTGCCATTGCCTGCCGAAGGGCGACCGCCATTAGAAAAAAATGTTACTTAATTTTGGTGTTTCACCAAGATTCGAACCTACGATCTCTCTGTGAATTCCGAAAGGTAGTCACACACCAACCCATTCGGCTACGGCGGCCGCAGTCAGTACTAACCTTAAAAAGACAGCTGTTAAAATTGTATGATATTCTATTCCCTAGTTCGTGAGTAATTGTGCTAAGAGTGTCACTACTTTTGTTATTTTCAAAACAATGGATCAACAATAATTTCATGTTTTAATTTTTCACTGTTACTTGTACTTGATGGGGAAAAATACCGTTCAATGGAATAAATGGCTGGAAAAGTGTTATATGGGCTCCGGTCCATCAGAAACAACAACAAATCAATGGCAAATTATGCGGTAACACCAAAAAAATTCCCAAATCGTTTTGGATGATCGAAAGGTGAAGTTGCGTGAGTTAGCTGACGTCGTAAAGATATCAAAAGGACGTGCTTGCTTTGTATTGCATAAGCATTTAAATATGAGATAGCTCTGTTCAAAGCGGGTGCAACGTTTGCTCACCTTCAGGACACGCACTGTGTTACAAGTCAATCAAAACAATGACAGAACGACATGAATTGATCTTCGATACATGCACCGTATTCGCTAGATTTGACTCCCAGCGACTTCGCAGACCTAAAAAAAATGCTCGCTGGTAAGAAATTTCACTCGAATGAAGAGGTTATCGCTGAAACTAAGGCCTATTTTGAGGCAAAAGTCAAATCGTTCTACGTTCTACAAAAGTGGTTTTGAAATGTTAGAGCGGTGCTGGAATGATTGCGCTGTTCTTGATGGAAATTACATTGATGAATAAAGCTAATTTTGTGTTAGTATGACCAATACATCCTCATTTACGTTTGCGGGCCTCAATTTCAACTGGCTTTTGCCTACCTCGGTTGCGGTGCTCATCGTTTGACACTCAGTTATGGGGCCACCATATGCGCAGGATGGCTCTAAGGCAGCGATTTATGAAGGTCTGAAACTTTTTTGTTGTTGCAATTGCCCCGCCCTCGTTTCTTAGCCATATATAAGTATTGATTTTACATTGGAGTTAAAAATCCTTAGCTCTGGCTTTAGTTATTCTGCATTGAATTTCGGCTGCAATGCCAGCGTCAAGAATTATTTGGTAAGTTAAGTCGATTTGGTGACATTTTCGATGGGTTGTCAGTACAACGTGAATGCGTGAGGTCTACAACCATTAAGGGCTAATGATTTTGTCTTTCTAACTTTTATGCACAACCCAACGGATTCTGCATGCATAGCCAAAGTGTTATTTCGTTGAGCTTGCGTTGCGTTGCCCCCTTTGTTGCGATATCATCAGTATAATCGAGATCATCTAGCTGTTCCATGCTGATTGGATTCCAGATAATGCCTCTACCAGCTTGAGTGTGAAGGGCATTGTCAAGCACATCTTCAATTACGATCAGAACAGAAGAGTATTAGTCTTGTATCACCCCTATATGACCTCTCGACATTTTTCAACTGACTCAATTTTCGTAACTCTCGAAATAGTACGACTTCTATCGTGAACTAGAATATTTTCTCACTAGTTTGACTTTTCACTGCGGGTATATTAATGAGCACACACTCGATAGCTCTTTCAAATACATAGATACATATGTATGTTCATAATCGTACACACATACTTATGTAGGTATACGTAAAAAATATATGAAAGTAATACACACAGTCGTATTTACATTGAAACACTGAATAAATGTATGAGACACTTCATCTTCCATTGCTGCGGTTGGTTGGCTTCGAGCACTACATGTCTGTGGGGTTTCGACAAAACAACTTATTTGCCTTTTGCAGATTTCGCTTGTAGCTTCATAAATTCTGAACTTTCAAGGACAAATTCAAAGATTTTATTTAAATATTATTAAAAATGTATCCTAAGCTAAGGCGATAAATGATGAATAATTTAAATATTGGGGGCCAAGAAATTAAGGGCCTAAAAGGTAGAAAGTGCTAAATCGACTTATGTTGTTTTGTCGAACGTTCCCAGTTATGCATATGGCTTTTAATGTCACCAAACGCGCATACAGCGGGCTCATTCACATTTTTTTCAGAATTGTCGTATTTTTCAACGGTCGTTCATTTCAAATGCCAACCACTGCCAAACCACTTTACTTTGGCAATCACACACCACACATAAATCCTTTATTTTTGTACTTGTAAAAATATTTTGCTGCATCATAGTCATAAAAATTGGTATTGCCCTGTGACATTTGTAATGTGTACAAGTTTTTATATTTGTCATTTATTTTTTTCCAAAACAGTGTGTTTTCCGTGCTAGCGGCATTTTTGGCAGCGCCACTTAAAATATTAAGTTGCACGAGTATATTTATGTACATAAACAAGTACTCATATGTATACGAGTATAACTACATATACATATATTCGGTCTAATTCACAGGGGGTAATGGTGCGAACTTTTTCATATTCGAAAGAAATAAAACGCAATTCCGATTTGAAATTTTGCCAACTTTGAATACATTTTATGATTGCAATATCGACTACTTTATTTGAGATTATGGCATGCAAAAGGCAATTGTCCGTACATTCGAGTACTTCTATTAAATTGTGTTACACCAGGGATATTCTCCGAATTTGAGGAAAAGAGCTGATTAACTCATAACAAAAACCAATGTACTTGAACCAAAAGTCCCAGTTATGAGCTCTTCTGATTCTAAAATGATTTGGTAAATTTCATTGGCCAGTCTGCCAATAATTATAATCTAAGCCAGCTTTGTACTTTCAATTTGAATTTTAAAATTATAAATTTAAAACATTGCAGGAACTGGTTTTATGGCAACACGCAAATACAGTGGAAATAATCTCAGCTTGCGAGACCCCACTCCCCTTCCACATCCGAAAATAACGAAAATTAAGAAGCAAATTACTCACTAACGTAAAAGTTATTTTAACCTCGATCTGCATAGCTTCTCCTGCATCAGTTTCAATTAAAAAACAAAAATTTATTGCTCTGAGATTTTACGTGGCCTTGCTGCAAAATTTTTAAGTGAAAATGAGTCTGTTCGAATAAATCTTCAGAGACAAATATCCAACAGCAACTTCGAAGAGAGCAACGGACAATTCCCTCTCAAATACAAATATATTCAAGAAAGTACCCGAACGGTGGCAACGGTGGAACCTCTAGGTACAGCTGGTATATTGCTAGTCGGATAGTGACAAGGGAATCGATAAGGTTTTCCTTATCTTCCTTTGAGAACTTTAAGTCCCCTGGACCTGACGGAATATATCCAGTAATGCTTAAAAAAGGAGGAGACAGGCTGATTGAGGCCCTGAAAAGGATCTTCACAGCCTGTCTTGCATTTGGTTATACACCATCCCAATGGCGACGCGTAAGAGTAGTATTTATTCCAAAACCAGGAAAAGATGACTATTCCCTAGCAAAAAGTTTTAGACCAATCAGTTTGACATCGTTCATGTTGAAAAGTCTGGAACGAGTGGTGGAGAAACATATTCGAGTGGGGGTATTGCCGAGAAGTCCACTTAGTAGAAATCAACACGCTTACCAGAGTGGAAAATCATGTGAATCAGCCTTACACGATCTTGTTAGCAAGATTGAAGCTGGGCTGGAAGCTGACGAATACACAATGGGCATGTTCGTGGACATTGAGGGGGCTTTTGATAATGCCACTTTCGGCTCGATATGTTCTTCTGCCGAACGACACGGAGTTAATCAAGCCATTATAAAATGGATATACTCCATGCTCTCTGAGAGGCTGTTAACCGCTGGTGGGAGCGACGACGAGCAAATCACAGTCAGGGCCAAGCAAGGATGTCCCCAAGGGGGTGTTCTTTCTCCGCTGCTGTGGTGCTTCGTCGTAGACTCCCTATTAGCGGAGATGCAGGAACTCGGCTTTCACGTCCAAGCATATGCGGACGACGTCTGTGCGCTAACATCGGATAAATCCTTAAGGAGGCTTTGCACGAAAGTGCAGAGGATTCTTGACAAAATCGATGATTGGTGCATGAGACAAGGTCTTTCCGTCAATCCGAACAAAACAACCATAGTCTTGTTTACGAGAAAACGGAAATTGGATGGACTCAGTCTTCCAACACTGAAAGGTATGACACTTGGTCTTTCCAACGAAGTTAAATATCTAGGAGTAATCTTGGATAAGAAGCTGACCTGGGAGACACACGTTTCACTGAAGGCGAATCGTGCATTGAAGATTTTTCAGCAATGCCGTAGAGCCTTTGGCAAAACTTGGGGTCTGAAACCTGCTGTGGTCCTATGGATATACACGGCACTTATCAGACCAATCATCACTTACGCTTCTGTGGTCTGGTGGCGACGGAGCATGGTTAAGTCCACAATCCGGGAACTATACAGGCTGCAAAGAAGTGTATGTTTATGTATCACGGGTGCCATGAGTACAATCTCTGGTGATGCCCTAAATGCTATGCTTAATTTGCTCCCCCTGGATCTTAAGATACAACAGGAAGCAATAAAAGCAAGGTGTAGACTCCATAAATATGGTTTCTGGCACGAAGATGGAACTTCGGGACACAGAGAATTCTTTAAGTTGCTGTCGGGGCAGTATCCCCTGTTTTTGGCACCTAAAGATGACCTGATACCCACAGTTTCATTCGGAAGGAAATTTGATGTCAGATTTCCATTGCGTGAGCAATGGAGCAATCCAGAATGCATGCAGGGAGGTTTGACGGATATTTTCTTTACCGATGGGTCCAAGACTGAAATAGGGACTGGAGCCGGATGGTACTTAAACGATAGTAATAAGTATCATTATGCTATGGGGTGAATGGCAACTGTTTTCCAAACAGAAGTTTTTGCCATCCTAAAAGTAGCCGAATGGATAATCGAGAGGAGATGGAGCGGGAAACAGATTGGAGTCTTCAGTGACAGTCAGGCTGCATTGAAGGCCCTGGAGAACGCGAAGCAAACCTCGAAGATTGTTCAAGAATGTAAGAAGAAGCTTTATTCTGTCGCAAGACAAAACAGGCTTGTACTTATATGGGTTCCGGGACACTCCGGTGTTCAAGGAAACGAAATTGCCGACGAATTGGCCAACCGTGGATCAGCGGTGCCCCCATAGGGACCAGAGCCAATAATCGGAATCAGTCCCGCAGGAATCAAGAATTGGATCAACGATTATGTAGGCAATCTACATAAAGAGCGATGGTCCGGTCTAGAACGCTGCAGAACTGCATAGTGTTTTGTGACAAGTCCGGACAGAAAACTGTCAAACTTTCTATTAAAACTTAGAAGGAAAGACATTCGGTTGATGGTCGGCATCATTACAGGACACAACCCATGGGGTCAGCATATGACCACCATTGGAATCATCGAGGACCCGGTATGCCTGTCATGCTTGGAGGAGGCGGATAGCAGTGAGCACTTTCTCTGTGAGTGTCCTGCCTTTGCTAGAGCGCGACTACGGGTATTGGGTTCCGATGTCATGGGAATGAGTAATATTCGTTCTCTAAAACTGGAGGATATTTACAGATTTGCCAAAGAATCTGGAAAATTCTCACAGGACTAACTATCTCTATCTCTGTCTCTATTCTTTCCTATCTCTTTCTCTGATACTCTTCTCCTTCCCTCCTTGACTATCTACCCCCTTTCCAGAGGTTTAAATACAATGGGCTTTTTAGCCTGAGTGTTTTAGGAGCCACCAAATCTCCTGGTGCTCCTTGGCTCGACCTCTTCAAATTCAATTCAGCCGAACGCCCAACTTGCCAAACACTACAGACTGATGCGTGTGTGACGCAGTTGGCAAACTGATCGAAAATTGACACAAAATTTTGTCAACTAGCAATCGGTTGCGTGTGTGAGGCGAAGTTGACGATATTGCCCTCGGGATTTGCAATCGGCAGCGTGTGAGTGATCCGACGTGCACGATTTTTCTCATTTCTTTTGAAATTTTGATGTGTGCACATGAACGGGCAAATGACAACTTTAAGCACTTCACTATTCCTGTAGTCTGGGTGTAAACTATACGTTGCAGCAGAATAATCAGCTCAACTCTAGAAGCTGAAAATGTTTCAGGCAAGGCAATGAGAGGCTGCCCATATGGAGATGTTTTGGCACCACTTCTGTGGTCTTTAGTCATTGATGATCTCCTAATAAAACTACAGGAGACAGGCTTTGCTGCTATTGCATATGCTGACGATCTTGGGTTAAGCTAATTTGGAGGTACAATTTCCAACATCATGAACCAAGCACTGATCCTCATATCAGCCTGGTGTCGAGCTGAAGGATTATGTATTAATCGTAGCAAGACAATAATTTACCTTTCACAAACAAATTAAAGTTGTACTAAAGTCCAATGTATATAGTTCTAGAAGGAACTACTATAAGCTGTTCCAACAAAGTAAAACGTTTAAAAATGTCTAAATTGGAACTTTTATCTCGAAATGGTAATAGTAAAATCCACTAGAGCCATGTGGAGCCCTCGAAGCCTTTATGGCAGAACGTGCTGTCTAAACTTCAAAACGATTCATTAGATGTATACCATGTTGCTTAGACCGATCATCCCCCATGCCTTACTTGTGTGGGGGCAAAAGCCAAACAAGTAACCGCTAAACAACAACTTGGTAGTTTTCAGAGATAAGTCTGCATGGCAATAACTGATGCCATGAAAAACTGTCGAACTATAGAAGCAATACTTAAACTTTTCCTCAAAAAATTTGCAGCCAAAAGTACATTGAAGTATTTGGTATGGGAATAAGTTTCCGCCCTTGTAAAAGGGGTGTCGCTGCCGATACTATTTTTGTGTTATTTAATTGTTTAGATAATTAATAACTTTGGCTAAGGAGGGACGGAAACTTATTCCCATAGCAAAAATAAAATACAAAAAATATTCCTGGTTTGTAGTGTATTCCTGATTGAATTTCTAGTTTTTTGCTATATCTTACAATCAATTAAATTGTAATACTAAACTGCAGGTGTCCTTAATCAGCTATTTTCTTGTTTGTGACAGTAAAAATTTCTGCTACAGGAATTAGTAACTGTCCGATTAACTCAACTCCCACTGTGCATCCCCAATTTCCCCTACTCTGTAAGTTGTTTCAGTTCGCCAATACCAAAACCTGGTAATTTTCATTAATTATCAAGTGGCCGAACAGACTAAATGTAATAAAATTTCAGCTTTCTTAACTAGTAGACCCGGACAGACGCATACCGTTTTCAAATATACATAGATGGAATTTTCTATACTTGGTGCATCGTGTTTTCAATCGTTTCACTGTTGCCGGATCCAATCGATCACCTTACAGTTGCTTTATCGTGAAGATACATTTGAATATGTTGATTGATTTAACGTGGTGAAGAATTGCGGAAGAGTGTAAAAGATTACCGTATGAACACAATCCATGAAAAAACTTTTGATTTAACATACCTTTTATACAATAGAATATTTTATTCTTATCATAGTCGGGTAAATAAATAAAATTAAGTTTCTTAAATATAGGTTGATTCTCAGGTCGAAACAATCTTACTACAATATTTAAAATGAAATAAATTTCAATTTAGCGTAGTATAATTTATTGGAAAATATTTTTATTAATCCATCTTTGCCAATGGTTTAGCGAAATTGCGAATGCCAAACGAATTGGAAATTGCAACCGTTTGAAGAGAATTTGCATATCCGACGGCAGCATTGAGTTGCTTGGTAACAGAACGATTTCTCCCTTAAACTTTCAGTTCCAAATGGATGCTTCAATAGCATTTCCGTGATATATTAAAAGACCAGCTGTGCTTAGATTACGAAGCAGAATTATCTGCGAAGCAAATTTCTATCGAAGATTGTGTGGCGACATTCCTGGTATATAAATTGAAATTAAAAATTAAATGGGACTATTTTCGGCTTCGTTTTCACCCAGCGCAATGTCGATTGATTTGAAAGTAATCAGGTAGTCAGCTAGCAACTATGTATTGTATCTGAATGCTAGCTAATCTCGTCAAAATCAGGATTTCCACTGCGCGCGTTTTTATTATGACGATAATAAAGGGTTTTCCAATAAGAGGTGTTACTTTGATAAAAGATCAATGGTTTCGTTGCTTGTGTGGCACGTAGCGCCGTCTTGTTGAAAATAAACGTGGTCCAGATCAATACCGTCCGATTCTGGCCATAAGAAATCGTTAATCATCTCTCGATAGTGCAATCCATTCACCGCAACTGTTTCTCCAGTTTCATTTTCGAAAAAGTAAGGCCGAATGACTCCGCCGGACCATCAAACAGTCACACGTTGAGGATAGAGAGGCTTTTCTACAATAACTCTTGGATTTTCTGAGCCTCAGATCCGACAATTTTGGAAATGGGCCTCATCACTCAAGATCATTTTTCGATGGGATTCCGTGTCATTTGCATGCATTTCAGCCACCCAATCAGCAAAGATACGACGTTGTTGATGATCGTTCTTGTGTTAACTGGACTTTATAAGTCTCAAGACCCAAATCTGCCAAATGTTCACCATTTTTATAGTGAATCTATAGTATTATTTTGAAACATGGCGCTTATTCTGACTAAACTACAATATGTACAGATATGAAATATATAAAGAAAGGTTTTGATGAGCATATTTCCGGAAAATTATAAAAATTAAAATTGGTTAATTTGTTCATGAAATATTTGCGTGTAAAGTTATCAAAATTTTCATATTGATAACAGCGATGTCTATGCAAAGCGGGATGACACACAAATGTACGCATATACATATATATGAGTACGTTTGCTTTGTTTAGCTCTCTTTCTAATGAGCACGGCATTGTATACATTTGGATTCTCAATAATTGTTGTGTTTTGTTCTCTTTACTAATAAATAGGTATTCATGAACATAGTCCCAACGGGTGCTGCGAATTTTTTTTTAAATTTTGTTGTGATGGCAATAATTGGTATTAATTGACAATTGACTTGAAATTTGTCAATTCACTTAAAACAACGGTAACAGTGCAAATTAGAAAGAGTTTTGGACGGACGCAAAATAGAATTTATTTTAAGAAAAAAGTACATTCATATTTAATTTTAAAATATGCCTAGAGGACGACCAAGAAGAGTTCCTACTTTAAGTGGAGGAATAGAGCAGGTAAGTAAGTGATAAATGTTTGAAACGTCAAGTATTGGATAATGATTGGTAGAAGCATCCACTTTTGTTTTCGTTCATATATGGTACAATTGAACTACAATATATAAACGTATTTATGTATTTAAAAATTGTGTGTGCATTTAATCATTTTAGCAAAACTCAAAATTTTAAATAGTTTTAAAAAATGAGGAGAGAGAGACAAATTAGTTATTTATTTGATACTATTTCAAAGGTAAACTGTACTTGGGCTATTCTCAGACAAATTTTATTGTAATAGACGTTGCCCAACGCCATCAAATCAACGAACTTTTTGACACAGATATTCACTTTTAAGTGTTTTTTTTTTTCTTTGTATTGTATTCTATGTGTGTACATGTATATTTTTATGTATGCAGCCATTATCAAATCAAATATGAATATGAACTTTGAACATTTTTTTTACCATTCTTCTTAAAATTTTTTAAAACGTAAAGATCTGTGAAAAAAAAATTTTTACTTTTGCAAGTCCAAGAAATTTTACGAATGGCAAAAAAAAAAATTGTATAATTGTGTTGGTGAATGGCACACGACTTATCATAAAACAAATGCATCCGAATTGTTTGCAAGCGGACGTGTTATGCGGAGAGGCTCATGGAAGGCGATTTCTATTGCCTCGTATAAATTTGCAGCCGAGCGAAACCACACTTCCTTTTACGTTGAAGCGCCGCCAATTTCCCATTATATATAATAGCCTTAGCCATAACAATAAATAAGGCCCAGGGGCAAACATTATCAAGAGTGGGGCTTCATTTGAAGGAGGATTGCTTTGCTCACGGCCAACTTTATGTTGCGTTAAGCCGGGTTAGATCCTGGAAAAATATACGAGTTCAAATGGGCAATAACGAAAACTTGACGTTGAATGTAGTTTATAATGAAGTAATTTAAAAAAAAAAAAATTACTGATTTAACTGAAAAAAATTTTAAAAATGTTATATACATAAGTTCTTACATATTACATACGAATAAAAATATACACTTTTCTAATCATCATAACTTTTAATATTTAAAAGTGTCACATATGCTGTTTACTTTCCGTGGGAAAAAAGCCCACCCGATTTTCGGGGGTTACATACTAGTTTTAATAATTTCAATGCGTTGTTTAAGCGTGTATCGCTCCATTTTTATTAATGGCGTAGTTTCTGTTTGTTAAATATCAAAAAATAATCAAAAGTGACATCTACCGAAATGACGGGCTATTCAAAATAACACCTGTTATTGGAAAACCCTTTACGCTTTTGAAGCATCTTAGTTTTGCTTACTCTTTAATGAGCAGTGGTTTTGGTCATCCATATGCACAGCAAATTATAGCATCACTCTAGTGACACTCTGGCACTCTAGAGAGCCATAAAGGTTCAGATTTTTCAATTTCCGGACACTCAGATTGGTTTTGACAGTTTATTTTATTACGCCATGATACGTAAATTCTCCCTCTTATAGAATTGAGATAAGTATTGTCAAAAGCCACATCAGGTTTATTCGTTCTATTATTAATACCAGAAATTATGCTTTATTTTTGCAATACATGAAGGCTATATTCCCGAAGCATTACAAATCGCATTTGATGCCATGCTTAAGCTACTCTGACAGCATTGTTTTGTTTAAGAACACAAATTTCTACTCAAATTCAAAGGGAACTAAAATGTTTGTTTTTGCAAGCAATTGGTGGGATTGGAAGTGAAAATATTCAAAGTAATTGACAACTAGTTTCACAAATAGTTCAAATTAGGAAAGATGACGTAACGTTGAGATTTCTCATCGGACTGGCGT
This sequence comes from Anastrepha ludens, assembly GCF_028408465.1. NCBI lineage: Eukaryota > Metazoa > Arthropoda > Insecta > Diptera > Tephritidae > Anastrepha > Anastrepha ludens. The sequence continues at coordinate 57,233,260 of NC_071501.1, forward strand.
TTATTTCGTAGCATTTGTAAAAGTTCACTTCTTGGTCGAGAGGAGGGGGTAGTGGGAAGCAATATTATTCATCGTTTCATTTAGCCAACGCCCTCTCCAGTGGCTCATTAAAGCCCGAATCGACTGCGACATCACTACTTGGACCATACACCGCGTGAAATCTTCAAAATATTCCCAGACAGTAGCTACAACACCGGACGTTTCATTTCGTTTATTAATTCTGAAAGGGTCGCCATGAGAACACAGACTTTTTACTTCGTTTATAGAGTAAATTAACGGATAAACTAACCACGAAAGAAATGAATGAAAACCAATAAAAAAGTAAATGATAAATGTAAGGGCTAAGCCAAGTAGATACCGGTGTAGTGCATCGACATTTTACTGGAAAGACCCGGCTAAGTCTCGCAAAATTCGATCATTGTTTTACGTCAGGCTCAGGAGATCAAGTTGATACCAGGCATGATTTTTTCGGTGTACCAATCCCTAATCATTCTGTGGCAATATACGATTTTTCAGTTGAATGTTGTTTCTTATTGCTTACAAAATAATAATTTTAATAACAGGAATTGAATTATTTTTTCAAACATAACTTTATCCTTATTTATATCAATTTGATACACTGAACCTATTCCTATTATTATCTACTTTTTTGGATTTTTATGAATCGACATACTGTATTTTTAAAAAGTGCATTCTTGTTTATTACTTGAAAATTTCCGTTCGGCTTCGGCCAGATGAGACGATAAAAGCATAATTCATCCTTCGCTTTACACGGAATAACCCATTTTCTATTAGAAAATTTTTTTCAAACGCCATTATAACTTAAATATACGTTTCTTTCTTTAAAAATAAAAATTTACAATCAATAGAAATTGAGCTTAGTTAACAATTTAAAAGTGATTTGAAAATTATTTACTTTTTTCAAGTCTCAGCTTCGAAAATGAATGTGAAAGTGGGCTGGTCTTCAATTTGAGAACTAGGCCATTCTCTCGTAACTTTCAAAAATTCTTCCAAATATTTTTCATGTGTTTTGTAGCAAACTTCTTGTCAAAATCCACCAAAAAATATTGTTTTCGCGAGTAATATATTTATGCTCTAAGAAAAGTGATTGTTAAACAATTCTCTTCTCTCGATAGTAATGGTATATTACAACTTAATTTACCTGGACAACTGATAATGCTGGGTTGACCAATAAGTTTTGCGATACGATAAGCAAACCACAACTTTATAGTTTCAAATACTATTTATTATTTAGTAAATTCAGTTCATGAATTCCATCCCTGAAGTGAGAAACTGAAAGGGCTGCAAAATATGCTTTCACAGCTGTTATGATCTCATCCTGTTTTGATTTAGGATCATGGTGGTAGACCCTAGTCTCACCCGTAGTAATAAATCGGTGCCCAAAATCCAATTTACCCTTTCGAAAACGCTTTAAATATGGCTGAGAAAGTCGCATTCGAATGTTTTTTGTTCCATTGTTAGCGAATGCAGCACCCTTTAAGTGACAGCTTTCTGAAACTCTATACTTGAGTCAAAATATAGCTTACATTCTCCAACGAGGTGTCTAGGGCTTCTACTAAATCTCATTAAGTCATTCGACGGTCCCGTATTTTTTCTACGATTTCTGGTGTTGTTCCTATTTTGGACGTCCTTCAAATTCAGCAACCCATCTTTCTACTTCACGAATTATTGGCCTTATACACTTTCAACATTCGTTCATAAATTTCCTTTGTTCCAACCTTCCATAATTAAAAATTCACTCACTGCACAATACTTGATTTTTTTCATTGTAGAAAATACTGGGACAGGTCGATATTAAATGTTTACAAAGAATGAATTGGCACATTGAAATTAAACTTCACATACTTCATGTGAAAAGTGTTTGGCCGAGTTATTCCTCCTATTTGTGGCGTGCGTCTTGATGTTGTTCCACAAATGAAGGGACCTACTGTGTTAAGCCGACTCCGAACGGCAGATATTTTTCATGAGAAGATTTTTCATGGCAGAAATACACTCGGAGGTTTGCCTGCAGAAGGGCTACCGCTATACGAAAAACTTTTTCTATCATTTGGTGTTTCGTGCTCGGAGATTCAATCCTGATAGTCACGTGCCAACCATCGAATGATAGTCAGACACTAACCCATTCCGCTACGTCTTTCGGCACAGTTCAATGGCTGGAAAACTGTTTTAGTTCCTTCCATTTGTTTTATTATTATTATTTTTACCGAAGATTTAATTCCATCTAAACTTTCTCAAGTCATCATGATAAAAAATATGATAGTTTTTTAAATTTAGAATAGCATTATCGTCATAACTTGCCGTATTATTGAAAAAACGTGTTTGAAGGCCTAGGAGTACGAGTATATCTTTATGTTTTACAAATCTGTCTTTTAGAATGTGAATAAACGAATCTAAAAATGGTATAACAGTGTTACATGATAATGAGCATCAAGGATTCAGAAATCGTAAGCTCCAGTTTTTTTTTTTTTTTAATGCAGCTATTCATTTCAACTTGCCTCTCAGCTTTGTTGTATAATTTCAAACTTCGGCATTATTTCTTAGAAGCGAAAGCAATACACCTCGGATGAAAGACTGACTCAAAAAAGAAGAAGACTGACTCAAAAAATATTACATAAGGACTACGACTATACCAGAATTCATATTTTTTTATATTTATATTTATATTTATATTTATACTTATATTTATATTTATATTTATATTTATATTTATATTTATATTTATATTTATATTTATATTTATATTTATATTTATTTAAATATTAGTCAAAAAACACAAAAGCTCTTACTGACTATTGTCTTAGTGCTAATAAACAATAACTTAATAGAAATACAAATAAAACGATCTAAAACAAAAATATAACTTAATTAAAAAGAAATATGATTATATTAGACTGAACACATTTAATGATGCGCAGAGTAACCTTATATCATATGAGGTAAGGTTCCCACAAGATGGAACAAGCTACTTTGAAGACTTTCTAAATAATAAGAACGAATAGAGAAACGAAGAGCAACAGCATTCCGTTTAACGCACTTTAATCCACAAAAACTATGGTACACCCATCCAGAGTTGATGAAAAAGCCTTTCGATTAAAAAGTTTAAAAATAGAAAAGCAAGTGGGGAGGATGGTACTGAATCAATGGGACTGCGAAACGCCTATTTAAGTCTTATACAACATATCTGATACCGGGTTGGTCACTCGAAGTGTAACCAATTAAAAAGGCCATAAATTTAGTTTGGAAAATTACTTTTACTCAATTCCAAGTAAAAAATGTGTGAAAATAATACAAAATTAAGAATGAAATTACTTTTGCTCGATGAGACCTCCTTTGCTTTGACTATGGCCTTGAGATGGTCCGCCAGCTGCCCGAATGTGACTTGCAGGTATTTTGGCCTACTCACGGACAATGGTTCTTTTCAGCGCCTCGAGATTGGTGAATCTTTTATTTCGGACCTTGCTCCCCAAAATGGCCTAGTGGCCCAAAGAAAATAATCCATCGGATTCGTGTCTGGTGAATTTGAGAGCCATTGTGTGGACGTTATGAAGTTCGGGCTGTTGATTTTTAGCCATTCTTGGTTCACTCGGCCTTTATGAGACGGTGCCATGTCCTGTTGAAACGTCCATGGTCTGCCACCGAAATGTTTGTCTCCCCATGGTTTCAAACATCCTCGAGAGTACTTTCTCGCTAATACTTCTCATTTACCTTGAAGCCACGGTCGATGAAAACGATTGGAGAGCGCCCATCCCGGTCAAATAAACCCTGTTGTTTTGGGAGTTTACGAATTGCTCAATTTCAAAACTTTTCTCGTCAGAAAACACAATGTTGGGAAATTGACCGCTTTCGGCCAAGCGAAGCAACTCCTTCGCTCTCTCAAGCTTGACTTGTTGCTGCTTTGGTGTGAGATCATGCGCCTTTTGGATCTTGCAAGGCTTGGCTTTGAGATCATTTTTCGGTATGC